>NC_052065.1:26955365-27060365 GCF_903992535.2 Arvicola amphibius | reverse complement strand
GACATCAGTATTTAATAAAGATTCAGGTGACATTAAATCTTCTTTGGATTCTAGCTATGTGTGTGTATATACTTATAACGTTTTGTGACAGTGTCTTAACACTTTGGCCCAGAACTCACCCCGACTTCCTCCTGCTTCAGCTTCCTATGTGGTGGAACTACACTACAGATGTGAACCACCCCACCTACCCAGCTTTGCAGTTTTTTCAAGACAGGGCTTCTCTGTATAATAGCCCTCGTTGTCCTGGAACTCACTCTGTAAACCAGGCTGGACTCGAACTCACAGATCCAACTGCATCTGCCTTCTTGGTGCTGGGATTAAAGGCATGCTCCACCATTGCATAGCCCACCCAGCTTTTAGTCCATTCTGCAATTTAAAAACACTTAGTGGCTCAGAGGGTAAAGGTACTTGATGCCAAGTCTGGTGATCTGAGTTCAGTTCTTAGCATCCACATGGTATCAGAGAACTTTTCTCTGACCTCCCCAGTAGCATGTATGTACCCCTTCCCCATCATACACTGTAATAAATGTCAGGGTCTATTACAGAAGTTTGGCTTTCTTGGAATGCACCTTGTAGGCTGGCTTCAACATCCTAAGAGATCCACCTGCTTATGCCTCCTGAGCGTTTGGATTAAAGGTGTGTACCAATGAAGGCTTCTACCATCCTTAATTAAAACAGGGTCTCTGGATGACCTGTACGGTAGGCTGACTAGCCAGAGAATCCCAGGGATATGCCTCTTTACCTACCTAGTATTGGTGTTCCAAGTGTGGGTTCTGCAATTTAGCTAAAGTCCTAGTGCTTGCAGTCAAGTCAGCACTGTGGTAACTGAACCATTTCCCCAGACTTTAATTCAGTACCTTTATGAATCTAGTGTATGCTTTTCTTTGGGCATGGTAGAACATCCAAAAAAACTCTCCTGAGCTCCTAAGTTGGTTATTCAATGCTCCAATAACTAGGAAAGGAATGGGTGAGAACACAGCAGTTAAAAATGGCAAGAAACCAGATGGGTTCTTCTTCTTCCTTTTTTTTTTTTTTTCGAGACAGGGTTTCCCTGTAGTTTCTAGAGCCTGTCCTGGATCTAGCTCTTGTAGACCAGGTTGGCCTCGAACTCAGAGATCCGCCTGCCTCTGCTGAGATTAAAGGCGTGTGCCACCACCACCCGGCACCAGATGGAGATTAAAGGTGTGCGCCACCACCACCCGGCACCAGATGGGTTATCAAGTCTGTGAAAGTGGTTTGCCCCCTCTTGACTGGTATCTTACTGACTTGGTCAGACATGCTATGTTCTAAAGCATTAAGAAACAGTCAGGTACCATTGTACCTCAGTTGAAATGCTTCCCACTCCACTCAATGTCTTTTTAAAATATGTCTGAAACATTTTGTAATGGTTGAATTTTTAAGATACAGATGGCTTATACAGTGCTAGCTTGACTAGTATGTGGCAGGATCTATCCAGCACAAAACCCAAAACCTACCTTAAAGTCAAATACAAGGGGTCATTACAAATATAGAATTATTCAGACTGTGCATATGTCATATGATGATTTGTTTTTTTAAAATATTTATTATGTATACAATATTCTATGTAGATGCCTGCAGGCCAGAAGAGGGCACCAGACCTCATTACAGATGGTTGTGAGCCACCATGTGGTTGCTGGGAATTGAACTCAGGACCTTTAGAGAGCAGGCAACGCTCTTAACCACTGAGCCATCTCTCCAGCCCCGATGATTTGTGTTTAAAGTAGGGTCTCATTCCAAAGATATCTCATATATGAACGTAACTCTCTAGCCCCTGATGCTGAACACTTGTCTAATATTTAGCTAAGGGACATTAAAATTCAAATAGAAATGGTCAAACTAATTAGTTTCCCAAAAAGAGTTTAATATTTGATTTGGTTTTATATAGTTCTGAAACAGGGTCTTTTATAGTCCAGGCTGGCCTCAAATTTAGTAGTTGAAGATGACCTTTAACTGGTCTTCCCCTTAAGTGGTAGGTTCATAAGCATACCACAATACTTTGCAAATTTTTTTAAAAAAATGGAGCAGGAAGGATGGAACCAGAAAATCATATATACCTGGAACTTTGGAGGCTTTGACAAAAGGTCATAGTCTGAGTTAGAATGAATTAGAGTGAATTCCAGACCAGCCCGAGTTACAGGCTATGTTTCAATAAAAATCAAATGTGAGGAATATTTAAAATGCCCTTCTTTAGCAGTAATCCTTAAAGTATCCCAACTTTGGGGAAATATCAATAGGTTTTGCAGAAGTCAAACGTATTTTTTCAGATATTGAAAATGAACAGATGAAATACTAAAGAGAATTTTCATATTAACTGAACCCCTCAAAACAGGCGAGTTTTCAGATTTAAAATCAAGACAGGCAGTGGTGATGCACACACAGGTGGTGCCTGTAATCCCAGCACTTGGGAGGCAGATGAATCTCTTGAGTTTGAGGCCAGCCTGATCTACACAGAGGTAGTTCTACGACAGACAGTGCTGTTACACAGAAAAACCAAAAAGAAAACAAAAACCCAGAAATAAACCAAAAACACCCCACAAACCCAAAACAAAAACCGTATGTTCAGCTGCTTAGACACGAACATGTTGGATCTATAGACCTTCTATAATAAATGTTTATAATCATTTCCCTTAAAAAAATTTCAAGGGCCAGGAATGTGGCTCAGTGACATGCCTATGTTGGAGGCCCTGTATTCCATCCCCAGCAATACAGGGGGGGGGGGGGACGACGATGGGATGGGGGACTAGGCTTTAGATCTTAGAAACTGTATTTTAATAAATAAAAGAAAACCAAAATTTAATTTATAAAGTTTTATTTTTGTATATGTGCTAGATCTTACGAACTGCGGACAATCTTTTATGTCAGTCTGTTGGCTTGTAAAAGGCTAAGAAGTATGTGAGATTTGGGTGGTGAAATTTCCTTTTGGGAACCCCAATTCCAAAATAAAAAAAAATTGCACTCCTTAGTGACTTTAAAATGTGGTTCACCTTTCCCCACTTACACCCGTAAGCTTTGAGGACAAGTGCTACATACTTCTGCAAACACAAAATAATAGAAATACAATCGGCAGCAAGTTCTTAATACATTCAGCACTTCTGTAGTGATTTATCATACCAAAGCCTCATTTTCAATATGCAACACTCATGTAGGTGAGGGACCAAATCTGGTTGGGCCCTATGACGAAACCAGTACCAAGAACGGTTTTGTTGGTAACATAAAAGCTGGGGCAAAGGGGTACTGCTTTCCTTTATCAGCAGTCTGTATGTCCTCGTACCTTCAAACTAGAAATCAAAGCTGGGCACTTATCACAAAAAGGCAATTTTCTAAAATTCTAAATAAGGCAGGATATAGCCACCAAATTAACCACAAAATTTGACAAAGTAAAATAGTCCATGGGAGAACATAACCTGGAAAAATACTAATAAAAACCCGAAGAACTATTCCAAAGTAGTCACCTGAATATTCACAGACTGTTACTTTCCTTTACAAAAGTAATTCAAATAAAAAAGGCTCCTCATTATTTTAACCAATGAGGATTAAAGATTTGTTATTGTTCACTAATAAAAGTTAATCATGAAAATAGAAAACATTTGAATAATTCTAGGTCTGTATAAGTATAGCTGAGACAAAAAAGCTGGGAAATCATCACTGAGAAAAATCAATAAAAAGAAATAAAGTCCAAATATGATTATGTTTGTATTTCTGCCTCTGTGATGCTGAACATGAGAAGTCAGTTGGTGGAGGGGTTAGAAACAGCAGCAATATGGTGTTTACCAAGTTGTACACGGAAATACTTAGATCCGAAGATGTAACACCCCAATTCACACAGTTTGACAACTAAAATCTTTTCAGTCTTTACGTTAACAGATTCTACAGTCTTCAATAGAATAATCATGCCACTTAGAAACATGGGAGTATTTCAAAGGAATACTAGTGACCTGCAACAAACATTTAAAGGAGGAAACATATGGCTCAAAAGAATCAGTTGAGAGAATCAAATAATTTTTAGGCACTTTAAGACTTGAAATTTAAAATGTGCCATTTATGTTTTAAAGACCTCAAAATCACCACTAAGTTGGTCTTACAATAACATGCATCTTAAAATTTTCGGTTATACATTAATGCTTAAAGAGTTAAACATAGAAAATAATTTTCATAAACTAAAAAATAACTCTGTTCAGTTTCCCTAACTCAAGGTCACAACACAGACTGACTCTTCCTCAAATGGAGGGAAACATGACTCATAAGCCCTCACTAGGAATTGGTGGACTTATACACTCAAAGCAACTAATGGGGAGGGGGGAATCCCTCCAAAACTAAAAATTCACAGCCTTTGAAAATGTCAAGTTTTCTCTTATCTAGGAAGTCACTAAGTTTTATGTATTTCATAATTTCATTAAGGAGCAGAAAATGACAAGGTTGTCTGTCAGATGGTAAGATAACTAGTACCAGTAACTTATCCAAACAAAACTAACCTACTTTACTATATGAGAAACTTTGAAAACTTCCAGTTGGAAAGGCAAACACTGTATACAACACCTTTGCTCAAACTTCAATTCAGGCTGGAGGTACAGCTCAGTGGCAGAGCACTTGCCTGGAGTGCTTGAGGCCCTGGATCCCTAGCTCCACAAAAACCAAAATACAAGCAAATTCTGATGTAAACAGAATCTACGGTAGAGTCAAAAGCTGCTAAAATTACAAGAAGCGTAGAAGCAGGACTGGAATACTGTGAATAAGATACCCGAAGCCTTTATCTTAAATACTGCCCCTTTTAAATCATAAAGTAAGATAAATGCTCAATTTTGAATCTGCTTTGAACAGTGTCAACTATAGCCTTTCAGCATTTTTCTATCAACTGAAATGTAAAAAATACAACCAAGCTTGTGCTCATTAAATACACAGGTATATAAAAAAATACAAAAAGTACAAGATTGATTGTTAGAGGAACTTTTACAACATCAACATCCTGTTCTCCAAGTCTTTTAGTAAAGAGCCAATCTTTCTGTGCACAAAATATGCAGGAGAGAGGGGAGAGAGAGGGGAGAGGGGGAGAGAGAGACAGGAGAGAGAGAGAGAGACAGGAGAGAGAGAGAGACAGACAGAGAGAGAAAGAAAAGGTACCAAAACCCCCAAACACACCACAGGACAAAAAGTTCTTCTTAAATCAAATTCTATTTGCGAATTCAGCAAAATAATTTCTATAAAATAAAACAGCAAAATATTTAAATAGGGTGGGTTGTATCTGTTTGCAGGGGTATTTGGTTTTAGACAGTTTCCAAAAATTACACACAATCAAGTCACCAATTCTCTTTAAAATACAGTTTTAACTGATGAATTAATTCAAATTGTTTATTCTAAAATTGTGATACTTCAATTATATTAACAACCAGTAATTTTTTTATTTTTAAATTAGACCCTGCTTTGAATGTTAAAATTTTTGGAATGGAACAGGAGCTAGGACAATTCTTGCTTTCAAGTAAAATTATGACTGAGCAGAGAATCAGTCAGACATCTTGGTGCAGAGGTACTCAAAAGACTGTGGGGTTCTGACTTCTGAATCACTGGGGTCCAGCAGAGGACAGTTTGAGAAGAGTCACTTAGTAAGCTCTACCAAAGAACAAAACAAGCACACCAGATACAGTCTTCTACTAGGCTCCAGCCAGCATCCTGGCATAGCAAATTTTTGCAGTTTTGTTTTAAACCTTTCAAAATTCCCACCACTAAATTGATAAATTTGTGTTCTTCATTCCACCCAGAGATCTGCACTGTCAAACACGAGAAGGAACACATGTGCAATTGAGAACTGCCTGCTTACCACAGTTCTCCCCTCAGCCTGTATTTTATAGTCTAGGGTTTAAGAAGGAAAGCTCCAGGCAATGCAGTCTCCATGTCAGGATAACTGCAGTCATTATGGTAATATTTCCTCATTGGCTACACTAACTTGTGTGAAGCCATGCTAAATGTTACAGCATATCTATAGCTTCAAAGTGATTAACCTAACATCAGAATAAAAAGGCAATGAAAAAGATCTAGAAACATAGTACATCACCAATTTTCCACGTCAACCAAATAATTAAAGGTAACCAGCTTTACACTGCTCATAGTAAAATTGATTCCAGTGGCAAAGAATGAACACGAAAACTATTGGTGTGACATGAATGGGCTGTTTTGTTGCTGTTAACTTTGTTTTTGTAAAGGAGGTGATCCAACTGCCACAAGGTAGGCAACACTGGCTGCAGAGTGCAGTGGGTATAACAAGAAAATGTAGTTTTTGTAGATCTGTGAGTCTCATCAAGGAAAAAAAACTTTAAGAATTAACAGTCAAACATTAATATACTATATACACCTTTGCCATTTACACATTAGCATCAGGCCATTTATTACAAAACACTATACACTTTCCACTGCAGGCGGGTTATATATTGACAGCATATTTCTGCAGATAAGACAGTGAATAAACTTTCCAATCCATGTTGATTAGGAATAGTTTTTTCTAGTTTTAAATATTAGCCAGACACAGAAAAAAGTTGGACTGTAAGGCCTGGGTGCACAGTCTTGATGGAACCAGTTAATATGTGCATTTCACTGATCCTTGGTTTGAGGTGGGGACACTTCTTCACTGCCTTCATAATTTTCTTGTGCTCGTTGGCCAGTTCTCTGAGGGTTATTCATGTGATGTGCTGCTGGGCCTGTATATGGCTGTCCATGCACATGGTTATTCTGAAAGAGAAAAAAAAAAATCTGTGCATTACAACTTTTCCATGGCTGGATCAGACTATGTATCGGTTATACAGAGGATGAAAGGTTGGTTCCCAGCACCCATGCTAGGTGGCTTATAACTGGCATAACTCCAGTTATAAGATGTGACACACCTGAGTCTCTCCAACTGATACTCCCTGGCATATATGCACAATACCATAATTAAACGTGGTAAAATAAATCTAGGAAGAACCCAATCTTTCCAATAGCAAGCACAGTTTAAAACCGTGAGTTGAAATTGTTGTGAATGTAAACATGTATCTTTTTTTTTTTTTTTAAACATGTATCTTATTCTTAGGATTTAACCTTTAAATACACCTGCCTGATAATGGAAACTGGTAAAAAAAGAAAAACCTTATGGGCAAATACAAACCTCAGGACCCTAAAGATTAAATGACTTGGTTAAGTCTGAAACAATATTTGTTCAAAGTGATTTTTAGTGTCACATACATAAATTTAGGGACTAGAGACAGCTCAAAAAATTAAATTTTATTATTAGTCTATGTGTATATTATAATACATATGGGAAGGTCAGAGGACAGCTTGAAGGAGTTATTTTCTCCTACTATAACAGTCCTAGGTACTGAACTCAGGTGGGGCTTGTATGACAAGGTGTCTCTGCTTAACAGTCCTGGTTGCCCTGGAACTCACTTTGTAGATCATACTGACCTCGAATTCACTAATAGCCACCTGTGTCTGTCTCCCAAGTGCTGGGATTAAAGGTTTGCAAGATAGGGTCTTAATATGTAGCCCTGGCTGGTCACAATCTCAGAGATCTGCCTATCTCTGTCTCATGAGTGCTGGGATTAAAGGCTAAGTCATCTATTCTTGGTGAGTTCTGGCACTCTACACCATGCTAGGAAGCTGGTGTCCATTGTGTACTACTGTCAACTCTAAACATTTGATTTGGTCACATCTACGTTTTAGGAATGTTCTCAGTTAGGATATTATTTCTCTAACTACTTTTATAATTTTACAGTTATAATCACCTGTAGAAATATGTCAAATTCCTCCCCCATAATTTCTACTGTCAATGAAATTCCAGGCTAATTAAGCAACATTATTTAACTGCCATATCTCTGTGTTTTCAGAATCTACTTATAGACTTAGCCTAACAAGTGTTATCATAATCCTTCACACTAAGCAATGATTATTTTATGCTGAGAATCATGCAGTTTTACTCACTCTATACTAGTACAAGACATATATATTTGGTAAGGGAACGACATCACTGGGGCAAGTAAAATTTGCACCATGACCACATTACAACCATTCTTCTGATCATGTACCCAGAGTTAGTTCAGATAATCTATGAATTCAGTCATGGAAAAGCCATCCTTTACAACTAAACATGAAATTGGCTTTAGAGCAGTGGTTCTCAATCAGTGGGTTGCAACCCCTGGGGGTGGTCTGAATGACCTCTGACAGGGGTCACATATCAGATATTTACATTGCAATTCATAATAGTAGCAAAATTACAGTTATAAAGTAGCAACGACAATAATTTTATGGTTGTCGGTCACCACAACAAAAGGAACTGTATTAAAAGGTTGCAGCATTAGAAAGGTTGAGAACCACTGTAGAGGTTATTAACTCCACTATCTGACTCCTGCTTACCTGCTGATATTGAGATCCAGGGGAATGAGGGTATAATGGGGCATCTTCTGGTGGAGGTGATTCATGCTCATCTGGGGCATCTTGGTCATCTGGTTCCTAATATCAAAGAAAAAGAATTACATAGGCAACATCAAACTCACTTCCAACTCTGTTGACGCAGTAACAACTTTTAAAAACTGTTTATAACTTCTGCAATCTAAGGTTTAGGGACCCTCCCCAGTCACTGAGGGGGTGGAATACTATAAAGAGTCAGAGGAACAGGATGTCTGTTGTGAGACTCCATCTCCTATAAATGCCAGGGAAGCCACACACATGGCTGTCTAAACAAGGACATCGATAGGTGTTAACATGGAAGGAGGAAAGTTCATGAGATTTTAAGCCTAGACAGAGAACTATAGGTAAACAATGAATGCTGAAAGCAGGAAAATTATATCCCCTAGGGAAGAATCCCCTAATTATCATTCCTAAGGTAATAAACATGTAAGTAACTTTATACACACTGAACACGTTATTTATACATTAAGAATATAGATATATACAACATTTAAAGAAAAAGAAGCCATGAATCTAAGAAAGAGCAAGGGGTTGTGTGGGAATAACTAAAAGGGGGAAATAATGCGGTTATATTTTAATTTGAAAAAAATCTCCACATGTGCTATGGTTCATATTCACATACATACAGAGTAAATGAATGATGTTAAAGGAAGAAGAGGATGGAGATAGAGAGATGACTCAGAGTAAAGAGCACTTGCTGTTCTTCTAGAGGACCAAATTTCAATTTTTTTTTTTTTTTTAAATTTTTAAATTTTTTTTTTTGGTGGTTTTTCGAGACAGGGTTTCTCTGCAGCTTTGGAGGCCATCCTGGAACTAGCTCTGGTAGACCAGGCTGGTCTCGAACTCACAGAGATCTGCCTATCTCTGCCTCCCGAGTGCTGGGATTAAATGCATGGCGCCACCACCGCCCAGCCAGTTCAAGTCTTTTTTTTTTTTTTTTTCCTTTTTCTTTCTTTTTGGTTGTTTGAGACAGGGTTTCTCTGTTTAACAGTCCTGGCTGTCCAGAGATCCACCTGTCTCTGCCTCCCAAGTGCTGGGATTAAAGGCATGAAATACCACTGCCCGGCCAAAGTTTAAGTTAATATGCAAATGTCAGTTCACAATAACCTGTTGAACTGCAGTTTCAGGGAATCCAATATCCTTTTTTCTGGCCTCCATGGACACCAAGAAGGCACACGGTGCAGACATATATACAGAAAAAACACCCATAAAGATTTAAAAAACAATTAAAATTCATAATTTGGATTCTCTTAGAAGAATTTGAAGTTATAGCACTGTAATTTCTCCAGAGGGAGGAATCCGGATTTATTTATCACTAAATATTACAGCAAGTACAACTTTAGCAAAACCTGTAAGAAACAAAATTATTATTAATATATAACCAGAGCCTAATAAAGAATTACTTTGCTTTCTTCCATTTCTATCTCTTGTAGACTGGTGGCTTTTTTTACCTCCTCAGGACAGAGTTCACAAGCTTTTGCAAGTGTCATCCTAGCACTATGTGATCTCTCCAAGAAATAGCCATTTGATGTTTCATTGCTTTGCACTGGGGGAGACCAATTGTTGTAAGTGTATTGAGGATTGCCAGTGTATGGTCTTCTTTCGAGTTCATCTCCAAGCCATTCCACTGCCCAGGTCCATTTCCTTTTAAGATCTCCATTGCCCTTTAAAAGTAAAACCATATATACACTTAAGAGGATTTGGAATATCTCAAAGAAAATTTAAAATGACCACCACCCCCACAAACTCAGGATTGTTTTTCCCCCCTTGAAATAAAGACTTGCTATGTAGCTCAGGCTGTTGTTGAACCTGTTATCCTCCTGCCTTAGCCTTGAATATTGATTTTATAGATGAACACCCACCAGTCCTGGATTAAAACAAGGTCTTAATGTCATTTTCGCTTATTGTTTCTGGTACTGGGGATTTAACTCCAAGGCTTTGTATATTCTGGGTAAGCAGTATACCACAGAGCCTTATATATATACCATATAGCCTTAGCCTTTAAAACAGGATCTTTAATTCTGATTCAAACTTCTATGAAATTACAAGAAAATACCCTCACCTGCAGGATTTGGTAAGCAACAGGACAACTGCTAAAGAGAGCTACCATACATTTTATACACTGGTATGCTCTTTTTTGATAGTGATTCTTAGAACGCTGGATTGTGTCAAACAGCCCATCTCGGTCATCTGGAATTCCTTTAAGGGCATTATGAATTCTGAAAAACAATCAGAAGATAAAAACTTCTAAAATCTAAGAGAAGTCAACATTTATTGAGTGCTATTACATGTCACCCAGTAAATGCCTGTGAGTTCAGTTGTTTCATACTGGACAGCAAATATTATTATTATTATTATTATTATTATTATTATTTTTTTGGTTTTTCGAGACAGGGTTTCTCTGTGGCTTTGGAGCCTGTCCTGGAACTAGCTCTTGTAGACCAGGCTGGTCTCGAACTCACAGAGATCCGCCTGCCTCTGCCTCCCGAGTGCTGGGATTAAAGGCGTGCGCCACCACCGCCCGGCTAGCAAATATTATTAAACCTTGGAAAAGATGACAAAATAAACAGCTTGCCTAGGGTCATACAGTTGCCAACCAATCTGACTCAAGTCTGTGCATTTAACTTTACTTGTTCAAATTGCTTTTCTTATAAAGTTTAAATACATTACGAGAAGCAAAGTCAAAACACTCAAGAATAACACAAACTTAAAGAAACAAGTTCACTAACTCCATAGTTGAAAATAATTTGCTTTCTTTTTGTCTTTTCCTTTTTAAGAAAGGGTCTCATTATGTAACAAAGAATGGCTTTGACCTCTCAATCTGTCACAGTCTCTCAACTACTGAGATTATGCTTGTACCATCATGCCCAGTGCCTGTTTATTTTGTGTTAGACATTACCTGCCAATAAACAAAATGACATACCTGTAAGACTAAGTAATCATTCAGCCATAAAAAGGAAATAAAATACCAATATATGCTATAATGGTAAATGAACCTTGCAAACATTACACTGAAGGAAAATAAATGCTAAAGGAAAAAATGCTAAATTTTGTAATTACACTTTGGCAAAATGATAGTAATAGGCAAACTCACAGAAGAAAGGAGATTAAAGATCGTCAGGACGGGAAAGGAACAAGAGTATCTAAACAGCTACAGGCTTCTTGCTGTTTGATTTAAGATACTACATATAAATCCTACTTCTCATTTTTTTTTTGAGGGGGAGCGGTGCTGAGGATGAGGGCCGGCACAACCCATGTTAGATAAGCTCTCTGTCAACTAAACCACCCCCAATCCTTACCTTCACTTTTGGAAACTTATATAAAGTGCTAAAACATTACTTTCCACTAATATCAATAGTTTTCCAGATACCATCTTTAAAACAGTATTAGCTTGATGTTGCTTCCTCATGTCTAACAAAGCAAGACACATGGGAAGACATTATGACAAAACTTCCTTCCTTCCTTCCTGGTTTTTGTCAAAACAGGGTTTTTCTGTGCAGCCTTGGATGTCCTTTGTAGACCAGGCTGGCCTCGAACTTACAGAGATTCACCTCTCTCTATGAGATGATTTTCAAGCTTGAGCTAAAATGACTACTCTTTCTCACAGTTAATCCAACTTATTTTCAACATATTATATGCTAAAAAGAGAATTTAGATATGTTTAACTAGAAAGTTACAAAATCTTTTCTATTTTTTGAGAAAGGATCTTGCTATGTAGTCTTGGCTGGCTCAGAACTCAAAGGGATCTGCCTGCCTCTCCACTGGAATGCTGGAATTAAAAGTTCATATATGACATTACTCCCTAAAAGCTATAATCTTTTACACTGTTTTAAGAAGAAAAATACTAGAAGCTAAACTACATTAAAATTATCTCAGGAGTGAAGTATCAATGGTGACAGCTTTGAACATTTTGCCTCCAAGAAAACAGATACTTTGCTTACTGCTATTTTTATAACAGTAATTGTAAATTCTGGCATTTGCAATCTTCCACTAAGACTAAACATTGACATTAAAAAAAAGGTTTAAATTATTTTATGTGTAGATTTAGGAGTGCTTTTCCTGCATTGTATATATATGTACCTGGTACCTTTAGCAGTAAGAGGGTTGTCAGATCCCAGAGAACTGGAGTTACATACAGAGGGTTTTGAATCACTATGTGGGTGTTAGGAACCAAATACGAGTCATCTCAAAAAGATGGCCAACCCATTCTACAGCCCCAAGAATGGATAATCTTAAAAATCAGTACTTAAAGTGCTTTGTTAGCTATCTGTGATCATGAATAAAGTAGCAAATACTTCGAGTTGCCCAGAACTAGCACTTTCCTAGCAGAGGTTGAATAAAGTGACTCTGCCTTGTTTCCCCTTCTAACTCTGAACAAGTTATTTGTTTTTGCTGTTTTAAATGGTGTACAAGCATAGTACTGAAGTGCAGTCTAGTGTTCCTAAGCTGTGATGCATCTTAGAACTGTTTTTTTTTTAATATTTCTTATTGTTTATTTACTTTATTTTATGTGCACTGGTGTGAGGGTGTCAGGTCCCCTGGAACTGTATCTTCAGACAGTTGTGAGCTGCCATGTGGGTGCTGGGAACTGAACCCGGGTCCTCTGGAAGAGCAGTCAGTGCTCTTAACCACTGATCCATCTCTCCAGCCCTTCTTTCTGGTTTTTTGAGACAGGGTTTCTCTGTAGCTTTGGAGCCTGACCTGGAACTAGCTCTTGTAGACCAGACTGGCCTCAAACTCACAGAGATCCACCTGCCTCTGCCTCCCGAGTGCTGGGATCAAGGGCATGCGCCACCACCGCCCAGCAAGAATTGGTTTTCTTTTAATAGGACTAAACACAGGTCATCAGGCAGAAGCTAAGTACCCTCACCTACTTAGTTATTTTGTTGCTCCACCTACGATCTCTCGATCTCTCTCTCGCGCTCTCTCTCTTTTTTGTTTAAGACAAGGCCTCCCTACAGCCCTGGCTAGTTTGGAACTCAGAAATCTGCCTGCCTCGGTCTCCCAAGTGCCGGGATTAAAGATCTGTATTCTCTGTGCCCTCCTCACCTAAGGACTACCTTTGTGTCATGAAGTTAGTTCTAAAGCTAATGTAATCTAAAACTAAAATAATTCTTAGGCTTAAATGAATTCACATGTATACAAATGTCTATTGATGGTTTTCTTCAAGTAAAAAACAATTCAGTTGAATGTTGTTTAAAGTATTTTTACCTGTGAGTCTGCCAGGAGTCTTCAATCAGTAAGATTTGCAAAAGCAGATCCAAATAGGGTCGGAGTTCATAAGTATAGGAATATGCAACCTAGAAATAGGTTAGACACAGTTAATAATGGATAAATGGGTAACAAATCAAGTCATAGAGATTTAGCAATGGTTATGGTTTCTTAACCTGCCAAAGAAGTTCACTGAGGACGGTAGATGAGAACTGAGGATTCTCCCAGCAGCAAAAGCGAAGCAATTTGACGGTCTCATCAGAGTTACTGCAGTCTTCAATAATTTTCTTCACATAACTTGTTCTCACAAATAAAATATCTACCACATTTTGCTGAATTGGCATTATAGGTTGTGATAAGTTAGGATCACCAAAAGGATTTGGAAGAGAAGGATTACCTACAATACAGATTTGTCACCAATGAACAACCAATAAGCTTCTCCACAATAACAATGCAGACTTCTAAGAAAATAGCCCGTGTATATGTTTTAGAAAAATGAGCTGTAAAAGTCAAGTTTCCTAAGCATAACGAAGAAACATAGACTATGCATTACAATGATTAAGTATACTAACATGAAAAACTTTAGAAATTTAACGCAGTAGAAAGCAGAAAAAGACTCATTAATGTGAAAAAAAAAGTACAGAACTTGTAAATACTATAAAATGTTGTAAGCACGGACCTTCCTTCACATCCTTACTTTGTATTTATCTTCAGTATTATATTTAATTTAGTTCTAGATCTCACCCAGAGTATTCAAAACTATTGCCAAGGATACATTACCATTGATAGAAGACTGCATTCTTGAGGAGACATTGCAACAGCGGATTAGCTGTGACACTACTGAGTATAATTTGCCTAATTCAGCATACTGATATTTAATTGGAGGACCAGGACCTTCATCTAAGGACACAAGCATAAAGGTAGCAGGCACACTCAGTTTCAGCAGCTGTGTCTTCTCTGCCACTCCTGCAGTCAAAAGAGACAGGAAACAGGCAGGAGAAAATGGGGAAGAAAAACATTAGGATAGAAAGAACTTTGTGAACCAAATCAGCATTTATTAGCCAGCTTGCTCTGTAGCTTCCATGTCTCAACCTTTTCAGGCTGGAATAACAGGCAAACTATCATATTCCACTCAGCATATACTTTAAGTTGTAAGGATTTGAACTCTTGTACAAGCACTTTAACTGCTGAGCCACCTTTCTAACCCTGGTCTATCACCTCTTTTTTTTTTTTTTTGAGATAGGGCTTCCCTATATAGTCCTAACTCTTCTAGAAGTTATTATGCAGACCAGGTTGGACTCAAATTCAGAGATCTACTTGCATCTGGTATTATGCCTAACCCTTGCCTATCACTTTATAATCAGACACACCGTTCTTACTTGGATTCAGACTTATTTAACTATGATAAGAAATTTACCACTTTAAAAGTTTCCATACAGGGGCTGGAGAGATGGCTCAATGGTTAAGAGCATTGCCTGTTCTTCCAAAGGTCCTGAGTTCAATTCCCAGCAACCACATGGTGGCTCACAACCATCTGTAATGAGGTCTGGTGCCCTCTTCTGGCCTTCAGGCATACACACAGACAGAATATTGTATACATAATAAAACAAAAAAAAGTTTCCATACAAAACAGTGATTATGCTGGGCAGTGGTGGTGCATGCCATTAATCACAGCACTTGGAAGGCAGAGAGAAGCTGAACTGTGAGTTCAAGGCCAGCCTGGTCTCCAAAACTACAGAACCCCCTCACCTCCCTTCCTCTCCCCTCTCTCTCCCCCCCTCACACACACACAAACAAAAAAAAACCCCAGCAATGATAACAAACAAACAAACCAGTGACCATTTGACTATGATTTGACTGAGTATGTAGATACTAGGATAGGGAAAACTCTATAGCCTGGAAAATACAAAGTCTAGATATGAACTAGACTGCAGCCCCTACTAAACTGAGAAACAGGGTGCTGTAGGAAATCTTACAGCCAGTGGTTACCCATCCACCGGGGCGAGGCATCTTATAATATGTAAGCCGATGTAGAGCATGCTTGCGCACTCTCTTTTCCGGCCTCTCTGTTCCGGTTGTAGGGTTCGGTTTCTGATCTCCATTCAAACACAGGATTCTGATTTGTGAATCGACCCATAAATAACTAGCCATCTAGTTCTCAATTCTGAGCTAGTGTGGAATTTCTTTTAAGCGTCCTTCTTCAATAGGGTTCTGGTATGCAGTACAGGCTGGAGATTGCAACCAGAGATAAATGAGAAGTAAATAAATAGGGCCATGAATCAATAAGTACTTCTTGGGTATAGAACTCAAATTTCAATGTAAAAGTTGAGTGCTTTTTAAAAACAATGTTTAAAGAAGTTATTAAAAAACAATTCTTCAAGTTTTTGAACCAGTTCTATAATTAATTATTACAGGACATATATCTTTTGTTCAAGTTAATTAAAATAAACACCAAAATAACAAACTCACAGATCAGTCTGCTTCCCTAGTGCTAAAAATTAAAGATGTGTCCCCACCCTTTAGTGTTGGAATGTCCATGTTTGTGGTAGACAAGTTTTCTCCCCCATCCAATCTTTTGCAACAAATAATGGTAGAAGACAATAGAGCACGATACAGTTCTAGTAGTAACTGAACAAAAATGAACAGGTAATATTAGAAAGAGCAAGTTACTTTGAGAAGGAGAGCTGTCAAACGAGGCAGCCCTGTTCCAGGAATTCAACACCCTCATACAGACAGATATGAATGTAAAACACCAATGTATATAAAATTATATAAAGCAAACAGGGGCTGGAGAGATAGCTCAGTGGCTAAGAGCACTTGCTGCTCTTCCAGAGGTCCTGAGTTCAATTCCCAGCAACCACATGGTGGCTCACAACCATCTGTAATGAGATCTGTCGCGCGGGCATACATGGAGGAAGAATGTTGTTTACATAATAAATAAATCTTTAAAAAAATAAAGCAAACAGATGCAGTATCATCGATTAAGGAGGCAAAACTAATAGAGTCTCAATTATGTTTACCAGAGGTGTTTAAAAAAAAAGCACACAGGAGAAAAGGTTTGATACAAAGAAAAAAAGAAATCCTTATTTCATCATTTGCCCTTTTGAATGACTTATCATTTAACATAATACTTTAACAGAGATTACAAAAATTTCACTTCTTACCTAAATTGGCATACATTACAAACAAGTTGAAATACTGCTGTAAATGACGACCATGTTCTGAAACTTCCCTCCTTAAGAGATTTAGTACTGCTCTTAATAAGTGGTCACTTAAGCTTAAGTTGTCGTAAGCCTGTAAAGGAGAAAACACAAGCTAATAAGGCGTGTGCCGCCACCACCTGGCAATAACTGCATTCTTATAAAAAAGGGGACATGTATGTATATGTTGAACACAAGAATACTTTTTTGGAAAGATTGATCACATGAATTCTATCCATCCTGCCTATCACCATTAGACTGATCCATGGCCATGTGTATGCTAATGCTAGAGAAGAACTTTGCCACTGAGCTATATCCCAAGATCTCTTCTAGCTTTAGCTTCCAAAAGGGTTGAGATTATAGGCCTGTGCCACAAACTATTAAAAGGAATTGATTCTTGGCAAAGGGAATGAAAATCTCAAGTAGGTTTCCTGTTTTTTTCTTTTTCATTTTATTAATTTTGTTTTGAGACAGGGTCTCAATATGTAGAACCTAGGTTGGCTTTCAATTCTCAACCCCCCGCCTGAGCTTCCCAAGATTTATAGGCATGTGCCAACCACACCCAGCTTTTGAGTTATAGATTTTTCACTTTGCTGCAATCAAAAAAAATTGTTCATTAAAAAAATCCACCAAAATGGAAATAGGAAAATCTCACATGGAAACACTATTTTGTAAGCTGGTGAGATGACTCAATGGGTAAAGGAGCTTACCCACCCAAACAGAGGACTAGAAGTTTGATCCCTAGTACCCACATGGTGGAAGGAGAGAATTGACTCCCACAAGTTATCCTTTGGCCTCTACACTTGTGCTGTGGCACATGCACAACATCCCATACATAATAAATGTTTAAAAAGCATACACATACATATAAAAACTTGTAACTTTACAAAAATTCCCTTCTGTGCTAGGGATACAAACTAGAGCACCAGAGTATATTTCAGGAATGCGCTCTACCACCAAATCATACCCTAGGCTACCCATACTTTTTTAAAGGGCAAATAATCACTGCTGCTTTTTATCTAGTAATTTTAATGGAATTCAGGATCAGGCTTTGTTACTATGGTAAACATTTTAAAAAAAAGCATTCAAGTAACTCTTTAACTTCAGGAAAACACATTTGGGAGTGGGGAACACACAAATAATTACAAACAAAGGGACAATTACCTGACTAGAAGGTCCAGGAGATGCAAAAGGTGAAGGACAAGGCCCATCTTGCAAGGAAAAATGTGCAATGAAGACTATAAGTTTAGCAAATGCACCTCTCACTTCTGCACTAGGGCATTCCAAAAGGTATTCAGAAAAACGATTTGAAACATTAAAAAGGACATTGTGAGCAAACCAAAATCGCACATTCTTGCTGTGACGAAGGAGAATACACAATGCATCATACCTAAAACAAAACAAACCACAACTCTAAATTCAGTTCACTTTTCCTACAGTAAAGGGATGGATTGCTAGGAAACAATGGACAGCAAACATCTTTTTTCACTGAAGGCAGCAGCAGTAATGACCACTTCTAGTAGTAACACTAAAATGATTGATATGGAGCTGGGCATGCATGATGATACAAGCCTTTAATCTCAGGTGGATCTGAGTTCTAGGCTAGTTTGGTCTACAGGAGTTCTAGGTTAGATAGATCTACATAGAGAAATCTTGTGGGCATTGGGGGGAGAGACATGAATACTATATGACTTGACCTAGTCTCATGGAATTACAAAATAGGTGAAAGCTTGCATTGGTTACTAAAAAAAAAATTAATAGCCAGGTGGCAATGGTTCCTGGTCTACAGAGTTTCAGGATAGGACAGTCAGAGCTACACATAGAAACCATGTCTCAAAAACCAACAAAACAAAAAACCCCAAAACCCAAAACCAAAACAGATTATTAAATGATGACAAAATCCCTTCTTTCCTTATTGGACTATCTTCTGGATAAGTAAAAAAAAATTATATTTAGTGTGTGTAACTTAAAGGACTATTTGCAAGAATAGGCTCTCTCCTTCCACTATGTGGATTCTGGGGATCAAATTCAGTTTTGTCAGGTTTGGTGGTTAAGAGCTTTTATCCACTGAAACATCACTGGCCCTTAATAAGGAACAATTGCTAACTAGAGATAGCTGGTCAGTAGTGGCACATGTCTTTAGTTCCAGAACTCAGGAGGAAGAGGCAGATGGATCGCTGAGTTTGAGGCCAGCCTGGTCTACAAAGCAAGTTCCAGGATAGCCAGGGTTACTAGAGAAACCCTATCTCAAAGAAAAACAAATCAAACAAACAAAAAAGCCCTCCAAAACAACAACAAAACAAAAACAAACCAAACCCAGAAACCAAAAAAAAAAACACCCCAAGGCATTATGATGGTATCTATATTTTTAACAATTTTTTACACTTAATGTCAAGTATTTTAGTATGATCACTCTCATGATTACTTTTAAAAAAATTCTGCCTTTTAAATTTGAAACAATGATCTTAGGGTTCTGAAAAAATAAAGCACTCTACTAAAGAACCCCACCAAATTTTAAATAAGAATAAAAATCCAAAACAAGGTACCAATCACTGGCAGAGCCACGAACTATTTTCTTTGTGTGAAATCCTGTAGTAAAGAGGAACCTAGCAGCAAGCTGAATACTAATCATAGTGATTTCTTCTGCTTCAGGAGACAGGTGATCTTGCCCTAAGGAAAAAAAAAAAACAAACACATACACATATATTTTAAAAACAATCAAAATTTCTATTCAAGCCCCATTTTCAAACAAGCTTGTACTACTCTGTGTTCTCAATTTATTTTTTTTTTTTTTTTTTTTTTAAATATTTATTTATTATGTATACAATATTCTGTCAGTGTGTGTGCCTGCAGGCCAGAAGAGGGCACCAGACCTCATTACAGATGGATGTGAGCCACCATATGGTTGCCGGGAATTGAACTCAGGACCTTTGGAAGAGCAGGCAGTGCTCTTAACCGCTGAGCCATTTCTCCAGCCCTGTGTTCTCAATTTATTAAAACAATAGAACTCTTCTCAGATTACTTGTAAAATTATACCTCAATTTAGCACAAACAAAAAAAACCCAGCCATGGTAGTGCATCACTTTAATCCCACCATTCAGGAGGTAGATAGAGGCAGGCAGATTTCTGTGAGTACAAGGCCATCCTGGTCAATAAAGTGAATTCTAGAACAGCCAGGATTGTTACACAGAGAAACCCCATCTCAAAAAAACAAAACAAAAAAAAAACCACCTCCCCTCAACCCAAAATCAACCAAATCAAAAAAACCCCAAGGCAGTGTTCCAACTACCATACACAAGGCCCTGGGTTCAAATCCCAGCATCACATTAAAGCACATGGATCTCTGAGTTTGAGGCCAACCTGGTCTCTAGGACAGGCTCCAAAGCTACAGAGAAACCCTGTCTTGGGGAGGGGGGCTACGGGGTGGAGTGAAGTAAAGCTTATTCCTATCAATAAATAAGAATTACTCTATGCTATAAGAAGCTACCTTGACACTTACCCGGAGGAGGGTTTAAGTAAACACCATTACATGTAAGTAGTTTTTTCATAAACTGAAAGTATTCCAAACTGTACTGCATTCGGTTGTGCATGAACTGTACATTCTGCTTCCTTACACTTCTCTCAATGGCTGATGGCATAACAATCTGATGGGGCCTTGTGGCGATAGCAATCTCTGATATGTATTTTAGCAATTCATCATCATGGTCTATTGTGTCCATTCGCTCATAAAAAAGTATATAAGCATTCCACCACCTTTTCTGGCGCCTGTATGACATGCGCTTCATCATGTGATCAAACACTTCGCCCATATACTCGCCACCAAAACACTGGTTTTTCATTTCTTCGTCGTCATCCATTTTACACTCTGTTACATCTCCATCATCAAATTTATACCAGCGATTCTTCTCACCATCTCCTCCATTCCTCTGAATGATGTAAGAATAGTAATGTCCTCCACTTGCTTGACCACTGTGCACAAGCACACCCACAAGTCTGTACTTTGTGCTTCCTGCTTTCTCTTCAGACTGCTCATTCTGTTGTATCAGTTGACTTTCTGGGTTTACATTATCCCCTTCCAGCTTAGCAACACCTGCAACTGTGTAAGGCTCCATGTCTAACTCTCGAGGAAATTCAAAGTAATCATTGAACTTGATTGCACATTCTCTTTCCCAGTCATAATCGAATCGTTTTAGTTGGATAGCAAGAACAGGAGGTAATTTTTTAATTAGCAAACGCTTTACAGTATCAACCTAAAATAAAGAGAAAATAGATACAATCCACTATAAAAAGCAAACCAAAATCCAAGCAACCACCACCACTCCCAAATCAGAAAGCGAACCTAGGGTGTCACACATGCTATGCAAGTGCTTGTCCTTTAGCTATACCTCCAATTCTTTTTTTGTCCAGATTTATTTTGAACTCGCTTTGTAGCCCAGCCAGGTCTTGTATGTGTTATCCTCTTGCTTTAGCCTCCTGAAGTAGTTGAGGTTACAGCATTAAGCCCAAACCAGGTAAACTTTTTCTCTTGGATTTTTTTTTTTAAAGATAGGGCTTCATAGGGTCCATATGTTTTCCCTTGTGTAGTTGCGAATCACTACATCTAGCTCTTTAAGCAAATTATGTGTAAGTATACCACATGTGTGCCTAGTTGCTGAGGAGGCCAGACAAAGGCAATAGATTCCCTGAAACTGGAGCGATATATAACTGTCAACTTCCATGTGGAGTTAGAAACTAAATTCAGGTTCTGTACAAGAGAGTAAACATTCTTCTTCACTGCTGAGCTATCTCTACAGCCTCTTAAGCAAACTCTTAAACAACAACAACAAAAAAAACCCAACTACTATATCAAGTTTTCATAAGTTATTTAAATTGCAATCATAAATTATTTGAGAAGTTGATGTAAATGTAACTGGTTAATATGGAAACGGCCTATACCAGTGATTACAAATTACAAAAATCAGTCATTGACACATTACTTACTGCCTGGTTTCTATACTGTCCTTGCCTACAGTCATTTGTTATTTATAGTTATCAACAAAGGTTGTCTGCTGTAAATAACTGAAGAAATAGTTTACTTTTTCTTCATAGCTCATAATCCCAATGTACAGACTTTAATACTTTTCTAAGTTGTGTGGCAGGCCACACAACACAGTTACCTTAGACTTGAAATACTTTGGAAGTCAGAAAAGATAAACATAATTCAGTATTTATACATTTAAATATCCTTCCTTGAAGAGCTACAGTCCCATAGAAAGATCTAATTAGGAAGTAAAGAACAATTTTACTCTATTTAAAAAACTAATAGTTTCAGCAAAAACAATCCTAAACATTAGAGGAAAAATGTTTTCCTCCATCAGCTCTGTTTCTTGGAAGAACTCTAAGTACCCCCCTCCCCCGCTTCTTTTTATAAAGAACCGTCCAATTTGTGCTGATCATATTCTTTACTGGAATGTAGCCCACTTACCAGGACTTAAAGACTGGAATATCTTTCCCTTACGAGGAGCAATCAATTATCAATAGCTCCCAGAATTATCATAATTAACAGACAATTCATACCTTTTTATTGCATTTTTCACAATGATAAGCATTTGCCCCTTCTAATAAATCTCCTTTGACGTACTGTTCCAGAGAATCAAGAAGATTTTGGTGGTTTCTAATGTCTACATTCAGAGTCGTAAAAGATTCTTCACATTCGTACCTAAAGATATTATTTAAGAATTATCAGAAAAGGATTTACTCCTTAGTTCTCTAAATACTTCATTAATTTATATATTTAATGAAAAACAAAACTCCTAAGTCATAGAATACCAATAGCATTTCTTGGTTATTAAGTTGATTATACACTCTTCATGACAAAATTGATAGAGAACTATCACCGTCCACACGTGAGCGAAATGGGTTCTGAAAGGTTAATTTAGTCGAAAGAGATAGAAAGAGATAATTAATTATGGGTCCCATTGTCTCTGTATCAAGTGTTCAATTCTACCATTTTAGCAAAAGTAGACAGACAATACATTATTGAGTGAGCAAGTTCCAACAACAGGTAATCAGCCCGGTAAGGCCCATGCTCTATAGTTTTCGGACCACATTCTAAGCAAGTCCTGTAATAGTAGACTTGGGACTCTACTTGATTATACCGGATTTAACAAAAACAAAACTAGTTTAGTTGTTGGTCAAGCATTATGGATATGATACAGATTATGATAAAGATTATGCTCTCTTAAAATTTTCTCTTGGCAGCCCGGTGGTGGTGGTGGCGGCACCTGCCTTTAATCCCAGCACTTGGGAGGCAGAAGCAGAGTTCAAGGCCATTCTGGTCTACAGAGCAAATTCCAAAACAGCCAGGGTTTCAGAGAAAAAAACCAGTCTTGAAAAACTAAAAAAAAAAAAAAAAAAAAAAAATCTTGGTAAAAAATTCCAATACAAGATTGATAGAAACAGCTAATCGAAATGTTGGCTATTTTATCAATAATTAAGGTTAAATTATTTATATTATTTGCCTCTGATAAAAAGGTTTTTCTTTTTTCTTTTTTTTCCCTTTGGTTTTTCGAGACAGGGTTTCTCTGTGGCTTTAGAGCCTGTCCTGGAACTAGCTCTTGTAGACCAGGCTGGTCTCGAACTCACAGAGATCCGCCTGCCTCTGCCTCCCGAGTGCTGGGATTAAAGGCGTGCGCCACCACCGCCCGGCTAAAAAGGTTTTTCTAAAGAACCAAAAGTTGCCCAGGCTAGTGGACAATATGTCCAAAGAACACATATAACCTCTCATTTAAATTATAAACCCACAGAAGTTTTCATTTGTATAGTACTTTTCAATTATTTACTGATTAAAAAACAAAATGTTTCCTTCAATGACAAAATTAGCCCAAGACTACATAAAATAGAGTTTGGTTTATGTAAAAATAACACCTTTTAAAAAATTATACTCTCGATTGGTTCTCTACTTTCACAATAGGGAACTTGAGGATGGAATTTAGGCCATCAAGCTTGGAGACACACATCTTTTGCTTGATGACTTTAAAATTATCATCTTAGAGATTGCAAATCACCAACTTATTTTAAAAGAATTCTAATAAAAAAACAAATTTAAAAATGTATTATTTAGAGTGTGTATGCCACTTCATACAAATGTCAGGACAACTTTGTGAAGTTGGTTCTCTCCTTCAGTATTTTGACAAATTTGAGTCTCCATCCAAATACCTTTAACAGCTGAACCATCTTGCTGTCTCCAATAAAAAAGTACTTTTTGTTTTTAAAATTCATGTGTAAGTTTATTTTTAAATTTATTACTTTATAAATGATACCAATCAAAATTTCCACTTCCTCCCCTCCTCCTCCCCCACTCCAGTCCTTAAGAGAGGGCAGAGTACCCAGCCCTGTGGGAAGTACAAGGCCCTCCCCCTACATCCAGGCTTAGGAAAGTATACATCCAAATAGAATAGGATCCCAAAAAGCCAGTACATGCAGTAGAGACAAATCCCAGTGCCATTATCATTGGCCCCTCAGTCTGCCCCAATTTTCAGCCACATTCAGAGGGTCCAGTTTGATCCCATGCTTGTTCAGTCCCAGTCCACCATGTGTAAGTTTCTATGTCTGCCATTTGTTGTGTTGTGTGCCCAAAGAGACCAGAAAAGGATGTTGGATCCCCTGGAATTAGAGTTATGAACTGGCTGATGTGGATCCTGGGAACTAAACTTGGGTTCTCTAGAAGTACAGGAAAAGCTTGTTAATTGCTGAGTCATCTCTCCAGCCCTGAGTTTGTTATTTTTTTAAAAAAAATTTTTATGTGCATGGGTGTTTTGCCTGCATGTATGAATGTGTACACTGTGCATGCCTGGTGCTTGAAGAAGCCAGGAGGAGTCAGATCCCCTGTAAATGTAGTTACAGACAGTTGTACATCACCACGTAGGTGCTGGGTATTGAACCTGGGTCCTCTGCAAGTATAGCCAGCTTTTAAACAATGAGCTGGCTCTCCAGCACCCCCAGTTTTAAAATTAGTACACATAGTATCAGGTTTCTTTACAGCACCAAAATAAAACCTTGATGTGATTTGATAGTGAGAAATGCCATGCTTATAATTTCATATATCATTAGTTTTTATTAAGTTTCATTTATTTAAGTACTATGTATCTGTACCTTATGCATGCCTACACGTACTGTGTGCAAAAATGATAATAGGTGGAACTGTTTTACTGTTTTAAAAAGAAAATAACACCTCTAGTCAGTAATCTTCTAAACTCAGTGTATTTATTACCATTTAAATTCTCTAAGATAAAAAGGCAAACTGAAAAGTAACATTTCTAGTCATATGCAAATTGTCATCTTTGTTCCTTAGGAATATATGAAAGAATTAAAAGCATGAAATAGTAAAATATTAAGCACAAGACAAAAGCACAAGGAATCAAGTTATTTAGCAAAACTGAAAACCACCCCAAAGTACTCAGATATTCGTAATAATTTATTCAATTGTGGGAGTTGAATAAAATAGTGGCATATTCTATTTTTATATTAACACTAATAAGAATTTTATTCTTCTTAGCATATGGTAGTATATGAAACTCTATTAGCTATGACACTCTATTAACACTTACCTATGTGGGCAGCCTTGGCAAATCTTCTGATCAGCAAAGGAACCTCCCAAGACTTTACTTAGCATAGCTGGATGCCCTAAGGCTTTTAAAGCTTCATCTAAACTATCCACCAATGAATTAAAGAACTCTAAAGCATCATGTTGTTCACGAAGATTAACAGGTTCACCCCAAAGTCTGTGAAATGAATGCAATATAACATGTAACATTCACAACAATACGAACATTTTATTTTCTAGGGTTGTGGGTAAGGCAATTATGACAGCATACTGAAACAACTACATGAAGAAGTAGGAAACATCACAAAAGTCCAGCACTTTACATTAAAAGTGGTACTACAGTGGCAAAGAATTGACACAGAACTACTGGTATGGTTGATAGAGAGCATGGTTTTAAGAAGGGTGGTAGATTCAGATAATGTTATATACGCATGCATTCTGAAACCAGTTGTAGATGCTATTAAAATGAGGTGGTGGATCCAACAGTAATGTTTTCACTAAATTTTGGATTACAGAGTTGTGTCTATCTTCATTAAACTAATTTTTTTTCAAGTAAAAAATTTTAGCCGGGCGGTGGTGGCGCACGCCTTTAATCCCAGCACTCGGGAGGCAGAGGCAGGCGGATCTCTGTGAGTTCGAGGCCAGCCTGGTCTACAAGAGCTAATTCTAGAACAGGCTCTAAAAAAGCTGCAGAGAAACCCTGTCTCGAAAAACCAAAAAAAAAAAGAAAAAAATTTTTATTACAGTTAATCTATTTTCAATGATCTGAGGACTTAAGTTAGACAAACTAATCCTAAAAACCAATTCATACACACATACACACACACATATATATATATATACACACATAAACATGAAATATAGCTTTTTGCCCTCTTTAAAGTTAAATCTGAATCTAATCACATGGAAACAATTATACAAACTTAACTGTGAGGTTCACTAGTACAGAGTAAAAAACAGCAAAGGCTCTCAATAAGAGAGAAAATACCTAGCATTGTAGCATGCGCCTACAATCTCAGTATTGAGGTGGCCATGGCAAGAAGATCCTGATTTCAAGGCCAGGAAGGGCTATACACCAGTCTCAAATAATAACAAAAATCAAAACACCAAAATGAAAGTCATAAAAATGAAACAAAAAAGAGAAAACTGTAATCAATTGACAAATTGCAGCATAAAAGGTGAGAAACTGTTTAATTCTTAGAATAACAGGATCAGAAATTTTAGATTTATAAAAGCCTTAAAGGCAGAAGAATAAAGTAGAGGAAAAACAGAATGAATAGTCAGTCTGTAAAGTTAGAAGACGGGTGTTCTGGTGATGATACTGAAAAAAGTGTAACTGGCAGAGTGGTGGTACAAACTTCCAGTATTGACTGAGTAGGGTCTTAATTAGGGAAATATAAGAAACTGCAATTGTTCTTGTTGCTGAGTGTCAAAAAAATAAAAAAATCCTTAAAGGGAAGGGGAAAAAATACAAGGGGAAATCTCACTCTGCCAGAAGCAGGGGAGGACAGATAACCCTCTAGGTTTCTTCTGTCAGCTGCCTAAAGGTCCCCTGGAGGAGCTATACCTTCCATTGTTGGGGTTGGGAGTTAGGGCCCTTGGGTATGCTAGGCAAGTGTGCAACATGACTAACTGCAACCCCAATACCTTGAAGTAGCACTATTTAAAAAACAAACTATATCTTGCTATCAATCAAAAGTGCAGTGTTTCTTTTTATCCTTTTGTTTTCTTTGGAACTCAATTTCTTTGTGTAGCCCTGACTGTCCGGGAACTCAATTTGTAGAATAGGCTGATCTCAAACTGAAGAGATCTACTAGCCTCTGCTCCTGAGTGCTAGGATTAAAGGTGTGCGTCACTGCCGCCACTGCCACCAACCACCACCTGGAGAGTTCAATGTTTCTTTACCTGAGTTTTGTAGGTATTGACTGAAAAACATGAACTAAAGCTTAAAAAACAAAACAAAACAACCCAAACCAATTCCAAGAAGTCAATTCCCAAGAGCAGTAGTACATTTATGCTGCCTTTACTGTAAAACCATAGGAAGCATGATATGGGTAGCATAACAGTTGGCGAGGCAGTGTCTCACCATCTGTAATAAATTACAAGACTGTTCACACCAAAGGATTGTTATAAAAGGACCAAGTCTGGTCCTGTCTGTTCTTATTCCTTCTGTTCATGGATTTTGCTCCTATACACAATCCAGCAATGGTAAGTCTCTTATCACCCCCCCCCCCCTTCAAATGTCTTGGACTTTAAATCTTTAAATACACTTAAAAAAAAAAAAAAAAAAACCAAACCCATTCTCTGGATATACTGGCAGCTGTAAAGATTTCATTGCTGTTACCATTAGAGAAGAGGAAGACAAACATCATGTATCGACTTTTCATGGAGGTAAACATGGAGGCACAACCACCCCATCCAGTACCCTCCATGAAAAACAAACAAAACAAAAAACAAGGCACCATACCACGTGGCAGAGCATAAAAAAGGAATATGGGTTAATTTAAAATGTAGGAGCTAGTTAGTAATAAGCCTGAGCTATCAGCTGACCATTTACAATTAATATAAGCCTCTGTGGTAATTAGGAAGCAGCTTCTAGGATAGGAAAACACCTGTAATGGGGTGGTGTATCAAATACCCATCATTAACAGGTATTTACATTACAATTCACAACAGTACCATGTTATGAAGGACCAATTGTATAAAATTTTAGAGCTGGGAGGGGGTCACAGAAACATGAACTGTATTAGAGAGTATAAACTTTATTAAATGCATTAGGGAAGTTGAGGTGTGCCCTTGTTAGAGGAGGTGTCACTGGGGGTGGGCTTTAAGATTTCAAAAGACCAAGCCAGGACCAGAGTCTCTCTTAATCTCTCTGCCTGCTGCCTGTAGATCAGGATCTAAAGCTCTCAGCTACTACTACAGCACCATGACTGTCTGCTCCCCACTATGATAATGGACTATCTGAAACTGTAAGTAAGCCCAATCAAATGTTTTCTTTCATAAGAGTTGCCTTCGTCATGGGGTCTCCTCACAGAAATAGAACAGTAACTAACAGCCTGGTCTACAAGAGCTAGGTCCAGGACAGGCTCTAGAAACTACAGGGAAACCCTGTCTCGAAAAATAAAAGAACAGTAACTAAGACATCAAAAAAAGAAAGATTAAAATGCTGTCCCTATATGCATTAAAATATCACATAGAATCCCACAATCTTTAATTTTTAACGTCAAAAATAAAACAGCTGTCCTTCCCTATTGGGAAATATTTTAAGATGTGTTACTTTTGTTTATGCTGCATTTGTTTAACTCTGTGCAGTTGTGTTACTGTGCCTGTCTGAAACACCTAATGGTCAAATAAAGAGCTGACTGGCCAATAGCAAGGCAGGAGCAGGGATAGTTGGGTTGGCAGGCAGAGAATATAAAGAAAAAGAGAATCAATGAGAGAGGAGCAAGAGAACAAGAGGGGGAGGACATCAGGGTCCAGCCATGGAGTCAGAGTGAAAGTTAAGATTTATAGAAGAAAAGGAAAAAGCCCAGAGACGAAAGGTAGACGGAATAATTTAAGCTAAGAGAAGCTGTCAAGAAACAAGCCAAGCTAAGGTCAGGCACTCTTTAAGAATAAGCCTCCATGTGATTTATTTGGGAGCTGGGTGGTGGGCCCCCCAAAAAGCCAAAAGAGTAAAACATTACCGGACATTTCTCTCATTATGACAGTCATGGGGAAAAACTATGGACTCTTATGGGAAAAAATGAAGAAAACAGTCTAAGGATAGTTGGAGTATAACTATTGCTTAAAATGTGAACATAAAGATATCTGAAGATATGTATTTTAGGAATATGAACTATGATTCATCAAATTTTAAGATGTGTTTTATGACTATCCATCCATACTTTACCTGAACTGTTTCCAAAACCCTCTTGGCACGTAGTATTGTAGTCGAGAAGCAGCTAAATGCCCAAAGATAACCTGAAGGTGTCTTAGAACACCAATATTGTACTCTTTCCTGTCTTCTGTTTTACTCTGTGCTGGTTTATCTTCGAATTGTTGAGGATATCCAAACACATCATCCCTGGGATCAACATTGGTCTAGAAACCAAAAAGATATCATTATTGATCTAATCAGAAGTGTAGTAAAATAAGTCGAGATAAATTCCAATTAGTAAACATATATATACTTTTGTTTCCAAAAGCACTTAATTTTCAAAAGGTATATACATTTTAATGTATAATCTTATAGTATTACTTGTTTCTGCCACTTCACAATGAGTGAGAATATAGACATTAATAGTTGTAAAAGAATGAAGCTAAAGCCTCCTTAATATTAGTTTAAAAAACCATTTCACTGTTTTAGCAGTAACCCATATAATTACTTTAAAAAATAAATGTAATGATTATTTAAAAAAAAAACAAAAAACAAAAAACAAACAACTCATTTTACACCAAAGTCAGAAAAGTTGGAGCTAAAACATCAAAAATCTTCAAGAAAAAAATCTTCAAGACATGGTAATTGGTAATGATTTCTTACTATGACATCAAAGGTACAAGCAACATGAAAATCGACAAGTTGGATGGACCTCAGGAAAATGAAAAAGTTTTGCATACACTACCGATAGAGTAAAAGGGCAACTAATTTAGTGTTGGAGAAAACTGGAAAATCATTTATCTGATGAAGTAGAACCCAGAATATATAGGACTCTTGAAACTCATAATTCAAATTTTTCTTTTCTTTTCTTTCTTTTTTTTTTTTTGTTTTTCAAGACAGGGTTTCTCTGCAGCTTTTTTAGAGCCTGTCCTGGACCTAGCTCTTGTAGACCAGGCTGGCCTCGAACTCACAGAGATCCTCCTGCCTCTGCCTCCCGAGTGCTGGGATTAAAGGCGTGCGCCACCACCGCCTGGCTTCATAATTCAAATTTTAAAATGCAAAAGAGCTGGCAATTCCAGCACTTAGGAAGCAGAAGCAGGAAGACTTCAAGTATGGGATGATTCTGATCTACATAGCAAGTTGCAGGCCAGCCAGAACTACATATAATTAGACCCTCCTGAAAAAAATAAAAGAGCAGCAAGATTTAAGGAGGTTTTCTTCAAAGATGTTCTACCTTAAACTCACCTAGAATACCTATTATGCTAAGAACTAAAAGCAGGGTCTAAGAGATTTCTGTGTATTCATGCTCATAAAAGCACGAGCTAAAATGAGGAAGCAATCCAAGTGTCTATGACAGATGAAGGATAAACAAAATGTGCTACATACAGCCAGTAAAAAGTATTATCCAGCTGGCAGGAGGAAGCTCACAAGTTCCAGGTCAGTCTGCACTATTCTCAAACAAAACAAAACAAACAAAAAAACAACCAAAAGAAAAAAAACCCTCATTAGTCACAGAAGGGCAAATGTTGTATAATTCCACTTATGAGGCACTTAAGAGTAGTCAAATTTATAGATAGGGAAAAAAGTCACTGTCAAGGGCTGTTGCCAAGGTTGAAAGTTCTTTAATGGGTACAGAGTTTAACTTTAAAAAAAAAATTTATTTATTATGTATATAGTGTTCTGGGCACCAGATCTCAGATCAGATAGATGGGTGTGAGCCATCATGTGGTTGCTGGGAATTGAACTCAGGACCTCCAGAACAGCAGACAGTTCTCTTAACCTCTGAGCCATCTCTCCAGCCCCAGAGTTTCACTTTTGCAAGATAAATAGTATTGGATATGGTGGTAATGATGCACAACAATAAGTGCATTTAATACTATTTAACTGTACAGTAAAACATGGTTAAGATCAGGTGTACTGTAAAACCTTGGAAAATAAATAGTAGAGTTGAGTACTGCAGAATGTGCCTGAAGTCCCAGATACTTGGGCAGATCACTTGAGCCCAGCCCAGGAGTTAAAAATGGGCAACCTGGGCAGAAAAGCCAGATCCTTAACAAAAACCAATAGTGGTATAAGATATAACATGAAAAATTGCCAAGGTTCAAAATCATGAGAGCCACAAAGGAAAATTTATAGTTCAGTGGCCATTTTGTGTTTGACCTTTGATATAGGAATAGACAATACGTAGGGTCCTAGCCAGGTTTAGATGTAAGCGCCCGCTATGAAGCTTTGGTAAAAAGTAAAAATACTCAGTCCCCAATCCCTGGATCATTTAAGTCTAGTAGGTCTGGGAAGAGTTGGTTGAGAAGGCCCAGAAGTGGTAAACTGTTTCATTAAAACAAATTCAATTTTCCTGAATGAAGGGAAGAAAAGAAAAAATATCCAAAAACATTTACAAGAATAGTATATTTGGGATTCTCACTTCAATTCCCACTAACACTACAAACAGGGATAGATAAAACATTTAAAAAGGGACATATGGTGGGTATAGACATGACCCAACTTCAGTACTGCCAAATTCTCTTCTTTGAAAACAGGCATCGTAAGTATCTGCTTTGGCTACTTTACAGGCAGCTTAAACGCCTTGTCAAAACAAGATCATGTGAAAAATATTTGAAGTAGAGTTTTAAGTAGGTAGAGAGATATGACTGGGGTGGGGCACGGTATATAACAAAAATCATGTAAGCACAGAAACAAACATAGCCTCGCACGGCACATACACTATAATACTGGCATCTGCAAGACTCAAGCTGGATACCTTCAGAGGCTAGCTTGAACAGCATAGCAGGAATATCCCCTCAAATTCATGGAAACAAAAATGGGAAAAAAGAAAAGTAAATATGATTATAAGTTGTGTGACCCAAGATGATTCTTTGTCCAATGTGGACCAGAAAACCAAAAAGATTGGTCATTGCTGATTTAAACTAGTCAAAGTTCAACTTTTATCAAATACTACATAAAAAAGATGTATTGGAGACATACTTCATACTAGGAGGTAGTCCCAAGTGGGAGAGGCCAAGCTAATGCCAACTTCCAAACATAGTTTTAACAGTCTAAGGAAGGAAAATACACCACAAATAGCTCTCTATATCCACTGACAGCATTTGTGGATTCATGAATGTCAATATTGGGAGGAAAACTGATTCTGTACCACACATGTACAGACTTTTAGAAATAATTATTTTCTATGTAATACAACAACTACATAGCACTGACTCTAAAGTATTATATAAAATCTACAGATGACCTAAAGCATGTGAAAGGATTTGTGTAGGGTCTATTCAAACTACTTGTAAATGCCAGTAAGTGGATTTTGATCTCCTGGGGTGAGGGAATCTGGAAGGGGATCCTGGAGCAATCTCTTGAAACTGGCGACTATACTAGCCTCCCTCAGTCGCCATTGGGAGAATGGTATCGGCTATTAGAATTTCAAACACAGAAGAAACAAGTACTATAAGCAAAATTTACCTCATTGTCCTGCTTCTCATCCCCAGACGTATCATCATCTACATCACTACCTGTGCCTTCAATTGCAAGAATACCGTTCCTGATGGAGGGAATCATATAGAGCTGCTGAATCACAGAATTCATGTAACAAGTAGCACCGGCATTTTTCAGCCCCACAAATCCTTTAGGTGGGCGGGGTCCAACAGGTGGCAGGTATTCCCACTCAGTAAGTGCTTCACAAGCTGAAAAATAATAAAGAGTCTTATAGCATGAGCATAAATCATTTTGTCCTTTTCAAGCTCTGTTAAACTGTCAAAACAGTTAACACTGTTAACCTGTGTTGCCACTGGAGTTAGGGCTCTCACTTAGCATTTTTCCACTAATAAATGTATTTAAGACAGATAGTGACCCAACAATCTAAAATCCTATTTGTTTTTGAGACAGGGTCTCATGTAGCCAGACTGGCTTTGAACTATTGATGTAACCCAGGATAATCTTTAACTTAAGATCCTCTTGCTTTTATCACCCCAGTGATGGGATTACAAGTATGCACCAGCATGCCTACTTTATATAGTACGAGGAAATGAAAGTCACTGCATTCTACCAACTGAACCACATCTCTGACTCCAACAAACTCCGTATTTTTAATCTGGTGCTGCTTCTATGGCAGTCTCTTTGATATATTCACATATGATGGGATACAGCTAACATTTTCTTGTTCAGTTTGGTTTTATCTGTACTATTCAGTCATTATTTACTTTTTGAAAAATATTTTTATTAATGTGTATGTTTGTGTATACACATAAGCCAGAGATATGTGTAAAACCCCTGGAATTGGAGTTACAGGTATTGGTGAGCCACCCAATGTGGATGCTGAGAACCAACCTAAGGACCTCTACAACAGTAGTAAGCGTTCTTAACCATTGAGCTATCTTTCCATCCCATTATTAACTTTTACTTTATACACATCACAATACATGGTAGTGTTTGCTCAGCTTTAATGAAATAAAACTTATTCATTCATGTTTGTGGTTTCAATAATCCCAAATAGCCAGAATTTATGTCCTAGTCCTGACACTTGCAAATACAGTTTAAACTAGCTCTGCTTATTTTTTCACACCATGTTATTTTGAGGAACAAACAAGATGGTAGATATATATCAGCTATATCAAGTGGAAAACAAAGTGACAAGGGATTAAAGAGATGGTTCAGTGGTTAACTGCACTGGCTGCTTTTCCAGAGGAACTGAACACACAGAAGATATAAATGATAATAATTATGGCTATCAAAAATGCCAGAACAGATGGCCGGAAATATACTTTTTTTAGTGTATACTTTCTTTAGCAGTTGTTAGCTTTCATTTTAGACAGAGCCTTGGCATGCAGTCCTAGCTGTCCTGGAATTTGCTATGCAGGTCAGTATGGCCCTTTTGAATGACATGTACACCTCACAGTTTGCGGCACCATTTGGTTACGTTTACAAGGTGTGGCATTATCAGAGGAAATATGTTACTTGGGGCAAGCTCTAAGGTTTCAAAAATTATGTGCTAATTCCAGTTCATTCTGTTTCCTGCTTGCAGTTCCAGGATGTGAGTTCTTCTAATGTTCCTACCTGTTGCCATACTTTTTGGCTGAGATGGTGATAGATTTATCCCTCTGAAAATGTTAGCCCAAATAAACCCTCCTGTAAGTTGTCTTGTTCATTGTGTTTTATCACAGTAACAGAAAAGTAACTAATACAAACAGGCTGGCTTCAAACTCATAGCAAACCTTCCAGATACTGAGATTTACAGGTGTGTATTGCCATACCCAATTTGTACTTAATTTAACATGCAAACGTATTACTCAAAAGGAAAACACCTCTTCATTAAGCTAAAAGTAAATAAATAAAATTTTCACCTTACTATATTTAAATTTGCTAGAATAGCTAAAAGCCTAATTTTAAGGTACTTTTAACAACCATATTTTCTATTCTGGGATACAATGTAATAATAAAATCATTTTGCAGCCGGGTGGTGGCGGCGCACGCCTTTAATCCCAGCACTCGGAAGGCAGAGGCAGGCGGATCTCTGTGAGTTCGAGACCAGCCTGGTCTACAAGAGCTAGCTCCAGGACAGGCTCTAAAGCTGCAGAGAAACCCTGTCTCGAAAAAACAAAAAAAAATAAAAATAAAAAAAATCATTTTGCAGACTTTTCAAAGATTTATATAGTGCTGAGGATTTATGTATTGTATAGTATGATTGAGCAATCTATCGAGCTAACATATCGATCTATCTATGTTCCATGTGAAGAAACATGCTTTTAACCCCAGCATTTGGAAGGCAAGTTCTCTTATGAGTTTGTAGTCAATCAGGACTCCATAGTTTAAATGTCTTAAAAGAAAAAAAGAATCAAGTTGGATGGGTGGTGGTGGTGCACACTTTAAAAAAAAAAAAAAAGATTTATTTAATTATTATGTATACAACATTCTGCCTCCATGTATGCCAACAGGCCAGAAGAGGGCACCAAACCCCATTACAGATGGTTGTGAGCCACCATGTGGTTGCTGGGAATTGAACTCAGGACCTCTGGAAGAGCAGTTAGTGCTCTTAACTACTGAGCCATCTCGCCAGCCCCGGTGCACGCACACTTTTTAACCTGGAACTCGGGAAGCAGAGGCAGGCAGGTATCTGTGAGTTCAAGGCCAGCCTCGTCTACAAAGTGAGTTCCAGGACAGACAGGGCTACACAGAGAAATCCTGTCTCAAAAAAACAAAACAAAACACAATACAACAACAAGAACAAATGTGAATTCATTTCTCTATGAATGCCTGATAGACTCTCGAGTCATGAGATTTGGGTTTTGGTTGCATTTACTATGGCTACTGACTTCAATGAAGATAGATTATATTTCAGATTCGAGAGATGATATTTAGTTTACCAACTACTTGCACTTGTACCTATGTTTCCATATATCTATTTGCTAAAAATCTTAAGATTGGTTACCAAAAAAAAAAAAAAGATGTTTGTAAAAAGAGAACTAACAGAATTTAAAAGAATAATCTCCACAACTTTATGTTTTAATGTACTTACTAGTTATTGCTGTACCAATGTAATACATTTCAGTCAAAGAATCTACTATCTGTTTGAGGTTCCTCACACAGCCAACAGCCAATGCTACAAGTAACTCAAAACCAGCATTAATCGTAGCTGGTGAACCACAGACAGGAATAGCCTGTTCAGCTGGGAGCTCTCCATTTCTCATATACTGCAGGTAAACATTGGATGCAGGAAAGATGAAATCGTCGATTAATTCCTAAACAGTTGAAAGAAAAGATACATATTAGTAATGACATATTCTGAATTTATCTTTTAAGAAAATCATTTTAAAGTTTATTACAACTTAAGACTATCACAGAAAACAGTGGGGTTTCTAGTGAAAATATCCTAATTTTAGAAACTCTTTACCTACACAACCTATTTTTACTTATTTTTGGGTATTAAGACAGAACTGATTGCTATAGTATCATTTATATTTACTCAGAATCTACATAGCCCTGCCTGAATTTGAACTCAGAGATCCTGGCTCCACTTTACATTTACTTTAAAAATCAAATGGTTATCAATATAAGAAAACTTTGACTGAAATTATACTAAAATGACATTTTATCGTCTAAATTACCCTGTTAAAAAAGCATAAACACTATCTCGAAAATAGAGAAAAGCAATTTATGTGATGTAGTCTTAACAAAACAGAGGTAGGCAAATCTAAGTTCTAGGCCAGGGGACTTAGGAACAGTTCAGATTTTTCAGTAAAGAAAAATTAAGTAACACTCAACACTGACATCTTATATGCCTATAGAAACACAACTAGAAACGTGACATGGCTACTGGAAGACATAACTGTTTTACATTATCTAAACAAACATTGCAACCTTGGTAAAGATTCTTAAAAGATAGGTTTTATAAAAGGTAACGATAACCCATCAAAGACTTAATACTAACAATCAGATTCGATGACAACACTTACAAGGATAGACTATGTAGTTTAAAATCCAGAACATAGAACTTACTTTAATGAGATTAGCACCTCCCTTTTCACAACCAATATGAAACTTTTTCTCAGGAGTCTGAAAAGCCAGTAGCTCTTTTGTAACCCCAAGGTGTCCTTCCAAGATTGTCTCTTCAATACCTGTTTCACCTGTTCTTTTAACATCATCCTGCCAAAAGGGGGAAAAATTCAATGAATTTAGGAAATGGAAGAATCTGAACAAGACAGCTAAAAGAATGTGAGACTATTTTAAACCTTTCCAGTCAAGCAAGTTAAAATTATCTTGAAATTTCTAGAAATATGCTTTATGGATTTCTAGAAGAAATGCTAATTTGAAGGCTAAAATCTGCTGTAGTTTGGGTGTGAAATGTCCCCTATAGGCTCCTATGTTTAAACACTCGGTCCCCAGCTGCTGGTGGTATTTGGGACACTTGAAAAACCTCCAGGATGTGGAATCCTCCTGGAGGAAACATATTGATTACTAGAAGGATGTGTTTGTTGGCTTCACTCTATCTGGTTCTTTAGCTTCAGTATGATGGATTGGTCAGCTTTCTGTTTCTGCTGCTATACTTTTTCTGATGTGGACTCTTAAACCCCCTCTCCCTTATAGATCACCTCAGAAATAAAATTTTATACAAGTCTTCAAAAGAGTTATAATCAAAATTAGTTTATCTGACTACTTTTGGGGGGAACACCAGCATTTTATTTATTCATTCTCCTCTCCCTCTCTCTAAACAGGGTTTCTTTCTCTATGTAGCTTTTGCTGCCCTGGAACTTGCTCTGCAGACCAGGTTTGCCTCAAACTCATGGAGATCTGCCTGTCTCTGCCTCTCTAGGGCTGTGATTAAAGGTGTGCACCACTACTACCACCAGGACAGCATTTTCTTTAAATGACAATTTGCTGAAAAGCAAAAAAGCTAAAACTGCAGCTGAACCTCAGTATGCCAAATCTTCCCCACCACCTTACTATGTAACCCTGAATTCATACAAATATGCTTGCTTCTGCACCTACTAGGTTTAAAAGCATGTGCCATCATGCTCAGCTTTTTATGTATGCATTCTGTCTGCAGGTATGCCTGCATTCCAAATGAGGGCACAAGATCCCATTACAGATGGTTGTGAGCTGCTATGTGCTTGCTGGGCATTGAACTCAGGTCCTCAGGAAGAGTAGCCAGTGCTCTTAACCGCTGAGCCATCTCTCCAGCCCATGTATTCTAAATTTTAAGCACACATTTTCTGTAAGTAATAATGCATTCATTCTGTAAAGCACAACCCAACAACACAATGCATGTTCTTTGGTTCCGTTTTAGTTTGGATTTATTCACTTCACCAAAATGTTCTAAACTATGAACCATTATTAACAAAGCATTATTTAACAATGATAAAACAAACATAGCATTAATTGTGACTTACCCTAATTCTTTTAAGCCAGTCAATTTCATTATTGAGAAGAACTTCAGCATTGGGTACATTAATATTACTGTTGTAAGCATAATTAAGAAGGTGCCGTAAAAGGGTAAAGTAGTCGCCTGAATGTTTAGCCCTCTCTCTGGCTGTGCTCTGAAAATGAGAAAATACAGTATGTTCATGCTTGGAATTTCTTTTATTCAAAAACCCTGAGTCTTACTGATTAAGTATAGATTGCCCTAACTGACACAAGCTAAAATCACAAATTCCTGAATATCCTAGTTGAAGGAATTAGTTACACTAGTAAGCATATTTCTAAGTGTCTTACCCCCAAAACAGTGAAGAGCAGAGTAATGAAGAAAAGTAGAGGCCTGTGTCCCATGCAACATCTGGTGCACATTAAGAAGAATTGCTCCTGTGCTACTTGACGAACCGTTCTGAAATGGAAATTATTAAGAACATAAAGTAATATCCACTTAAGCAGTCATAAAAAATACTAAGGAAGTAAATTAGTTTACCACTGCAAGTCCAAGACTGAGACCAAACACTGTTTTTGAACAGGTTTCAAACTCTCATAGGTAGAAAATGCTCTATAGCAAGCCTTAAAACATCCACCACCAACCCCCACACAGAATTTTCGTCCAAGTGCATTTTATATGGGGTCAAAGGGAATTATCTTATCAGAGAAAGGATATTGCTGTAGGTAGTACTGTTGTACTGGTTCCAAAAGCATGGCACCCACATGAGCAACATCTCAGATCTGATGAGAAATGGTGGTAGGCCTGGCCAAGAATGTGCCAACAAATCTTTCAGGTGATTAAGATATTCTCTAAGGACAAAGTTTTTATATAGTATGTTTTCTAAGGGGACTAAAGACATTATGGGAATTTTATCTAACAATTATGGATCTATCTTTCACCAAAGTTTATATACTACATAAACTTCACTGGGAGTTTGACATGGTGCTTCTAGAACCTCAAAGAGCTGAGATACAGTATGTGTCCAAGAACCAGTTACAATTAAATCAATGACAATAAAACTTTCAGATTTGAGCCTAAACTTAAAATTTAAGATTTGAGCATTCCCTAATTCAAAAATCTTTCCTTCACCACCAGCATGCAAATGTATTATTAAATGGAACTAAATGTACAGAGCTGTCCAACCATGGTAACATGGTAAAGTTTTTTCAAAAAGGCATCAAGCTTTTCCTGTTCTGTTTGGATTCCATGGAAAGAGTGTTTCTGTGTTTGTCTCTCTCCCTCCCTCCTATTAACCCCTCCCTCCCTCTCTCCTATCACCCCTCCCTCCCTCCCTCCTTTCCTCCCTCCCTCCTCCCCTTCCTTCTGAGACAGGGTTTCTCTGTGTAGTCCTGAAACTCACTCTGTGGATAAGGCTGGCCTCAGGATCTGCCTGTCTCTGCCTTGTGATTGCCTGGTTGAAAGAGTTTCTTAATTGGCCTGACAGACTGTGTTCAAGGAAATTACTCAAGGTTCTTTTCAGATCAGTACATTTTCACTTGATACTACACTGTATCACATTAGTGTGCTGTCAGGAGTAGGCAAGTTGAACCTGACTCATTAACATTTAACAGCAACACCTACTAGTTTTTTTGTGGTTGTTTTATGCGACGTAGTCTCACTATGTAGTCCTTGTTGTTCTGGAACTTGAGATGTAGAGCAACCTAGTCTCAAATTCACAATGGTATCCATGCCTCTGCCTCCAGAGTGCTGAGATTAAAGGTGTGTGCCCACCATACCTGGCCTAATTAGCTTTATAATTTACTTACATGTAAAAAATCAGATTAAGACTAATATAAATGGATGGAAACCAATTTCTACAAAGTTGAATACCTTAAAGCTGAATGACTTACATAAAAAGCAGCTTGAAACATTACTGTTACTGATTAAATGCTCTTGAGATAAAAAAAATGAGGGATTGGCAATAAGTAATTAATCTTTATTCTAGTATGATGTTTCTATGTAGCCCTCTTTTAAATTTCACATTAAAGTAACAGTTGGCACCTAGGAATTTACGACAGGAGGCCAATAAATATCCAATATTGTAGACTAAAACTAAACAAATTCAGATTAAACATTGTTAAATGAAAATTTCTTCAACATTAGTGTACTGTGGAGAGTATTTGGTTTCTCTGATACCTTGTGCTAACATAAACTTGATTCTACTTAAAAAAATAAAGCTTTTAAAAATTAAAAACAAACTTACTTGCTGTGACAGTGCAATAGTAAGTCAATAATGAATGTCTGCCAAGCCTTTTCTTTACTTAGAGCATCTAAGGCTGTTGGAATCAAGGCGAAACACAATGTCATCACTTCCAATGCTTCACAGCAAACCTGTTCATCTTCCAAGTCTGGCTCATTGCCTGCATTGGTCTGTAAAATTATATTGGAAACAAATTACTTAAAGATTCTCTTAAAGAAAAACCTATGTAAGATGAAAATCTAAGGGGAGATTCCTGACTAGGGGCTAGGGAGCAAAGAGAACAAGAAACGGAGGAGGAAGGGAAGAAACAACAAAAAACAAATTTTGCTTACAACGTGCAATAAAAAAAAAATCTAATGCTTTATAAATTCATTTAAAAAGTGCTTAAGAGGAAAATATGACTTCAAAAACTTTTAAGTGTTTAAAATTTACCTACTCATTAAATTACATGGTCTTTCTCTTTACTCATACCTCTTGAGGCCTTTTGGAATAATTTGGAAATGAAAATAAAGTCTAATATCAATACTTTGCTGTGACTCAAAAAGGGTTAAAGACATATACTAAACATATATAATCATTAACCATTTTCTAGTAAGAAGCTCCTGAAGACCAACAACCAACCATTCTTTTTCCTGTGAAACACAGTAGTTAAATTAAAATAGCTCTATTATCTAGCTTTTCTATTGTGCAATTTAAAAAAAATCACTCTCCTTGAACAATTGCTTAGTAAGGGTTTCAAAAATCTTCCTAACCCCAAATATGCGGTGATTTTATTGAAAAGTCAGTACTATAAGTGATGTGAAAGAACTATGCTTTCAATTATTTTGCTGAATGAATACTGAGGCCTATACGAAACAGATAATATGGGAACATAGAAACAGTAAAAAGGACAATGAGTTTGATAGAAGGGGAAGTTCTACAGAGTGAGTGAGCCAGTTTTTCTTAAGAATATAGGAGTGTGGGCTGGAGAGTTGGCTCAGCAGTTAAGAGCATTGTTGCTCTTACAGAGGAACAAAGTCCAATTTATAGCACTTGCGTGGTGGCTTTAAACTGTAATTCCAGTGCTAGAGGATCCAACACCCTCTCTTTTGACCCCTGAGAGAAGTAGGCATTCATGGCATACATATGTGCACGTAGGCAAAACACTCATACACATAAAATAAATAAAACTAAAAACCAAACCAAAACAACCCCCCCTAAGAATACAGTAGTATCCAAGGGATAGGTAGGTAGGTATACATGATAAAACCCTAACTTAATATAGGACTAAAAGATAATGAAAAAACAAATGTGAAAAAAATTCTTTGAGATAGTCTGACTTCAGTGAAAACAGAAAAATCTCTTTTAATTTTAAAGCAGCCTCATAGAATTAAATTCTTTATTTTCAAAGTAAATCTTTATTCAATTATAGCTGCAATTATTACTATGAAAGTGATTGGATATTTTAAAATGAATACAGTTAAAGTATAGTCATATACATAATTCACTAACATTCATTTTTATATAAGGGATATATTTCTCTTACAACTCTTACCTTCTCGTAAATTTTAGTGATTTCTTCATTTGGACTGAATACCAGCTGTAATCCCCCACATCCTGATGTCCAAATAATTTTTTGTATAGCTCTAATTACACAAATATCAGGCATATATCTTGAGGCCTATAAAAATAATGATTAATTAAAACTGTTGTTAAAGACTATTTTGTGCTGATCATCACAAATGACAATGACTGCATTCCCAGGTTTTTACAAGAGAAAAAGTCAAGTACTTGTATAGAATTTTCACAGCAGTTTTATTCATATCTAAAAAGGGGGAGAAAAAAAACCCCAAGTATATTTTGCCAAATATGCAAAGTATGGTACATTCATAATAGGATACATACAGGTTTATTTTATATATAAAAGTATATGCATATTTGTATTTGTGTGTGTGTTTGTGTGTGTGTTTTGAGACAGCCTATGTAGCTCTGGCTGTCCTGGAGGTCTCTATGTACACATGGCTGGCCTAGAACTCAGAGATACAACCTGCCTCTGCCTCCCAAATACTGGGACTAAAGGCATGTGTCACCACAACCAGTTTATAACAGGATATTTAACAAAAACGGATGAACTAAGGAGTCTTAGAACACTGACAATTCACAAAGCCACTAACTTGTTTTTTTTTTAAATTAATTTTTTGATCCAGTCTTGCTAGCCTTCTTGTTATCCTTCTGCTTTAGCATCCCAAGTGTTGGGATTACAGGCACATGATCCAACTGAATAAAATTCGAGAAAATGAAAACCCTTTTAGCAAGTCACGGTGGCTCAAACCTTTAGTCTCACTCAGCACTCAGGAGCCAGAAACAGGAGGGATATCTTTGAGTTCAGTCAGCCTGGTCTACACAAAGTGAGTTCCAGGACAGCTAGGACTGTTACATAGAGAAACCCTGCCTTGAAAAGCAAAGCAACAAAGAACAAAACAAAAAATTCTCTTTCATCAGGACAGAAAAATTACTGGTTACCTGGGACTAGTGCCTGAAAAGAATGGACTGAAAAACAAAACACAAAACAAAAAACAAAACAAAAATAAACACAAAGAAGAATTACAGAAATATTCTGCCTTAGAGCTACAGGTGTGAAACCCTGTATCTGATCTTGAGATCCAATGGCAAAGAAAAAATATTCTGTGTAGTGTTTATATTTTAAAAAGTATCAACTGTACACTTTGAAAGAATTCTGTCTATTTTACAAAAAGCTGATGAAAAATATTATACAAATATTAAGTTGACATTAGGAAAACATCTAAACTGAGCCAGGCAAAACACACGTAATAAAAGAAAAATTAAAGAAAATTTAGAGTAACAAATAAAGCATTATATGTGTGTGTTACTGCACACAATTGTAATACTAAAGTAATTTGCATATTTATAGAAATAATTTTGTGCAGTAACACTATGACACATCTACACACACACACACACACACACACACACACACACACAACTTTTAACAATACTAACCTCATCAGAAATCTGCTGAGCAAGACGAACAGACACATTTCTAAGCATGCATTCAGACGACGGGTTAGGAATGCTCTGAAGGGCACTTTGTAGCACCACTGCTTGATCATGAGTTACTTGGTTGACCTGAAAAAAAAAAAAAGTCAAAACATTGAGTATTCTGTATATAACTTGACCCAAACATTTGTACCCTACTCATCAACTTAAGATGATTCCCTTAAGATGTTTTCTTTCCGCAGTAATACACAAAGCACTCCACTTTACCAACATGGGATCCGAGTAGCACAAATTTCTATACAATCCTTACTGTAGATTAATCTAACCCATGTCTCTATGAACAGATCGAGTTCAATCTCATCTAAAGATGCAGCAAATCATGACTTTTTTTTTAACCTGTGCACCCTTTGGGTAGACCCTGCTCATAATCTCCAGTTATCAAATTCGACTTTGCAAGTGAGAAAATTACAACTATTAAAAAAGCCTAACATACAAAGAATAGCGGTATTTTTACTTAACAGAATACTAAGATTTTCAATGAACAAGAGACATATGAAGTAGTTTGTGTAATTCTGACTTTGAGTTCTAACCTCTATGTATTGTAAATGTTTAAGATATCCCTACACTAAGTTTTTAACTGTCCAAAAATACTTGACAATACCTTAATATCTGCAACTAGCAAATGGCATATTCTCAAAGTATTATAGAAGAGATAGAAAAGGAAGCATGTTACTGGCTTTTGTGTGTATTGTATACATCATTAAGTAGTCACGTCATGGATTAAAGTATGAATCTGTTTTTATCCTAACAAGAGCCCTTTCCTCATTGGCTGAGATACAGGATCCCAACTAAACTTTTGGACTTCCTCATGTTGTTTATCCTACCCAGAACCAGTCTTTCCCTTTTAATCTATTAAGAATTACTTTATAATTTATATAGTATGTATGTATCTATATACATACTTAATTTTAGTCATTTTTATCTTTTATGGAAAGGTTGCTCCTTTCTTTTAGGTCTGTTTCGTATACTACTATGGCCTTAAACTGGTGATCCTCCTGTTTTACTTTCTAAATGCTGAGACTACAAACTTCCACCACACCTGGTTGTTTTACAGAAAACTTCTAACATATCAAAGTGGTCAGAATAAGGTAATAACAATTATCTCCAAGGTACTCATTATTCTGCAGGTATTGTCAATTACCTAATTACTCCTCGTTTTCTATCTCTATTGCTCTTTACTCTAGGATTGCTGCTAGGGAAACTTTGGGTATCATGAAACTACATTTATAGTTGGGTGGTAGTGGTGTACACCTTTAATCACAGCACTCGGGAGGCAGAGTCAGGTGAATCTCTGAGTTCGAGGCCAGCCTGGTCTACAGAGCAAGTTCCAGGACAGTCAGGGTCATACAGAGAAACCCTGTCTTGAAAAACCAAAACAAATAAAAAAAGTCCCCCCCAAACCAAAACAAAATATCCCAGAAACTAAAAAAACAGCAACAACAACAACAAAAAAACCCCCATCTCTTCATTTATAAATTATTTGGGACCATTTCAGAAATAAAAAGGTTATTCATTTAAATATCACAGTATTATCATATACAAAACAATTATATATCATAATCACCAACATTCCATTCCTCCCCAATTAAGACAATAAGTAATTTCTAAAAACAAAACATCCTTCAGACTTTTGTAAAGAGAGGGTCTGTAGCCTAGGCTGGCCTTGAATATGTAATAATCCTCTTGCCTCCATGCCCCAAAAACTTTTGTCTTCTTTCAGCAATTAAATATTATTAAAAATCAACGTGCTGAGGAGATGGTTCAAGAAACTAAGAGCACTGGCTGTTCTTCGAAAGGACCGGGGTTTAATTTCTAGCACCCACACAGCAGTTCACAACTGTATGTAATTCTAGTTCTAGGGGATCTGACACCCTGAACTCAGGCAAAACCCCAATGTACACTAATAAAAAAAAAATCTTCAAAAAAATTAAATTCATAGTTTGGCCTTTAACTAGGCATCAAACTCTAGTTTATCTTGAGAATTTCACCAAAATAGATCAAAGATGCCATCCAAGCAAAAACAGAATGACAACTTCATAATTCGAGTTTAAGCAAATGAAGGTGAGAAAGAAAACTGGTAAAAGGCTAAATCAACTACATTTCAACACCACGGGTATCTTATCTGCTTGACAGAAGTTAGAAATTTGTACATATGGGATTTTTTTTTTTTTTTGGTTTACAGTGAGAGCCAAACAAAACTCAAATGGCCAGAAAGGAACTGAAGGAACCGCCCTCCAAAATAGTGAAGCCAGTGAAGAACTAGTATACTTTTAATACAAATACAGTCATAAGATACCCACTGGAGGGCTGGAGCGATAGCTCAGAGGTTAAGAGCACTGACTGCTCTCCCAGAGGTCCTGAGTTCAATTCCCAGCAACCACATGGTGGCTCATAGCCATCTATAATGAGATCTGGTGCCCTCTTCTGGCATGCAAGCATACATGGAAGGAATGTTATATACATAATAAATAAATAAATCTTAAAAAAAAAAGATACCCAATGGAAAGAAAACTTCAACACTGAGTCAAAGCTAAACTTTAGAATCGCTGAGAAATTTAACCTTAAAAATTATATCTACTATAAGATATTAAAAGCAAAGCAAAAGCGAACAAGTCTGTATTACCGATGTTATGGGATTCCCGCCTTCTACACCTGGCTGACAAGCTTCTGCCACAGCCCGAACATGGCCATAGCCAATAGCAGTTAGTAACAGTTTGGCTATTTTAAGAGCATTGAGGTAGGCACCCCTTCGAGTTTCCATATCTGCATTTGGTAGGAAGTTATTTCTGGTTAGCATACTCAGGACAAGGGGTAAACCACCACTTTTCAAGAAGTGAAGCTGAAAATCAGAGGAATCTTCCCCCAGGGGTGCACCAGCAGGCATTAACAAGGCATAGACTACCTGAAAATAAAAGGGGGAGGGGGAAGAAAAAGACTGTATTAAAAGAAATTTAAAACATAATCTCCATATCAAAGACTAAGATATTCCTGACTATTTCAAAGCCATCTAATCTTATCCACATTCTTCATAGTAACACATCAAAGATCAATTTAAAGATCAAGACTCAAATTCAAAATGTAAAAAACAAAAAAAACCAACCTCTGTTAGGTATAGCACTTGTGAGGCAGAAGGACCAAAGAAAAGTGAGTCAAGAGACGGACTAAGGCTACTTTCTCCAAGTTTTGCATGGTCCAAACAAATAGCTCTTAATTTTTCTATTGTTGTACTATCTGTAAGGGAGAGAAAGAGAGAAAGCATAATCTGAAATAAAACACAATTTATACCTTTATCACTTCTAATATTTTCAAAAGCATGGAACAGCAAACAATTCAGTTGAGGTATACATTCAGTTAAGCTTCTATATATAACACAGAACCATGTGTGAGTTGATTTAAAAGCAACCAAATGAGAGAGAAACAAAACACCAACCAGGGCTTTTTAATTACCCAAGGAAACAGTCTCTCATCCCAGGAGCTTCCAGTCAACATGCTCTATTCAGCTGCAGGAGACCAATTTAAAACAAACAAAACAACAAAAAAACACTTCCAAAGGAACAGTTCTTTCCTCCAGATTTACTGCTTACCTAATAACATTACATTATTACCTACCTAGTTTGTTTCACTGAGTGATAGATATAACTGTAACCAAGAAACTGAACGTTAAGAAGACCGAAGAGGAGGGGGAGCCTGGCACATGGTGCATACCTTTAATCTCAGTGCAGAGGCAGAGGCAAACAAGTCTGTGAGTTTGAGGACAGCTAGAGCTACACAGTGATACTCTATCTCAAACAAATAAGAACAATTCATATAAACTCACATGGTAGTATGAGGAAACTAATTTCTGAGCCACATAATCTCTGACCACCACATAAACACTGTTATCTACACAAAAAATGAATATATAAATTTAACAAATGTTAAAAGAAGAAAGTTTAAGGCCTGGGGCTGGAGAGATGGCTCATTAGCCTGTTCTTCCAGAGGTCCCAAGTTTAATTCCCAGCAACCACTTGGTGGCTCACAACCATCTGCAATGAGATCTGGTGCCCTTTTCTGGCCCGCAGTCATACATGTAGACAGAATACTGTATACATAATAAATAAATAAATCTTTAAAGTTTAAGGCCAAGTGTGGTGGTGCATGCCTTAAGTCCCAATACTCAGGAGGTAGAGGCAGCCAAAGAGTTCTAGGCTAGCATGGTCTATATAGAAAACTCAAAGTCAGCCAGAAATATTCAGCAAGACCCTGTCACAAAAAGTTCAAAAGGAAACAACAAAGTCTAAACAAATCATTTAATGCTGTTGGCTTACAGTTTATCTCTCTGAAGCGTCTGAAACAAAGGATTGCTTTGTGGTGTGCGCAAACACACACCTAAATAATTTTAGGTCCCTGATCGTATACAATTATATAATATGGATGGAAAATTAATTATCAGCACTTTGAAAGAATAACCTCAAGACAGGCAAGCTGTAAAACCTCAGCAGCTACCTGAAGGAGGCAAATGAAGAAGAAAAAAAGTCATGCAATTTAAGCTGTCATAGAGGTCAGACATATGGAAAACAACAAGCTACATGCAGGGAGGGAAGCTTTAGAGAAAAATTTAAGAAAGCCCAAGTGTTAAGGAAAGTATGTTTAGAAAAGAAGTAAAGGAAAACTTTTGCTCTTTTGAGTAATTCAGAATAGTAAGCAGGCTTAGAACAGTAAGCTTCTACCTTAGGTTAATGTTTCCCCCAGAGTCTTTTTTTTTTTTTTTTTTTTTTTTGGTTTTTCGAGACAGGGTTTCCCTGTAGTTTCTAGAGCCTGTCCTGGATCTAGCTCTTGTAGATCAGGCTGGCCTCGAACTCAGAGATCTGCCTGCCTCTGCCTCCCGGGTGCTGGGATTAAAGGCGTGCGCCACCACCGCCCGGCTTCCCTAGAGTCTTTAAAAGATACCTAAATATAAGCAATTATATACCTAAAGCAATGCATTATTTTAAAAAAAAGTAAATCCAACCATCAGGGTGGTAGTAGCTTTTAATCCAAGCAATGAGGAGGCACAGGCAGGTGGATCTCTGTTAATTACAGGCCAGCAAAACCTACATAGTAAGATCATGCCTCAGAAGCAAAAAACAAAACAATAAAACAAAGAGAATGAAGACCTTACAACAGACTTTGGCATATTTACATACTCTCACATTATAACTCCTTGAAGGAAGTAGCTCTTAAAAAGCAACTCATTCTGCTTTGATATACACACACACACACACATATACATATATATATATTTTAACCAAATGCTGACTGTTTCAAATTTAGACATTATAGTTCGATTTTAAAAAGTTCATCAATCATGCAAGCTGTGGGAGTACACAATGACATTGTTCATGTGTAGAAGTCTGAATAAAACTATTTGGAGTTAGTTTACTAGCTTCCATTTTTATGTGTGTTCTAGGGATGGAATTCAGGTCATCAGGTTTGTGTAGTAAGTACCATGACCCACTAAGCCATCTTAATGGTCCAAATTTAGGCACTAGATATTGATTTTATTAAAAAAAAAAAAAAAAAAAAAAAAAAGCAATCTTGACTTTTTGTTGTTTTTTGGTTTTGCCTGACCTTACTGGCTCACTGTCTCCATCTGGTGGCAGGAAGTTCAAATCACAAGCTCAAGGCTTTGCTGTGGGTTTGTATTTTTAAACTATGTTGTGGAGGTTGAATCCGCACACACAAAGCAAAAACTGTCATTGGCAGGTCAGGACTACATTGAATTGAGGAGTCTAAGCTGGTAATCTATTATGTAAATTTACTCTGTCCCATAGTAACCAGACAACAAAGTGCTTATGTCAGAACATGGTGTTTAGAAAACAATGGTTAAGAGAAGCACAAGATAGCTTCAAAAATTATGTGGACAAATTAAATGATACATTAAGCCAACAATGTGAAAAGAAGAGGAAGCAAACACTATAGAGCTGTCAATATTATCCCAGGTGGACCGGGTGGTGATACATTCGGGAGGCAGAGACAGCTGAGTTCGATGCCAGCCTCTTCTTCCACTGTGAGGGTGGGTTCCAGAGTTCAAATTCAGGTTTTTAAGACTGGTGACAAGCACCTTTAGCTGCTGAGCCATCTTACAGGTACTAGGCAATCGGGTTCTACAAATGGCCATGGTACATATCTCTCTGAGTTCAAGACCAGCCTGGTATATGGAGAGAGTTCCAGGACAGGCTCCAAAGCTGCACAGAGAAACCCTGTCTCATAAAATTAAGTTGTAGGAAGATTCTGGTCTTCAGGCCTACAACCACTGATGCATGGTTCATTTAGAAAAAAAAATTGTTGTTGGGCGGTGGTGGCATACACCTTTAATCCCAGCACTTGGGAGACAGAGGCAGGCAGGTCTCTGTGTGTTCAAGGCCATTCTGGTCTACAGAGCACGTTATAAGATAGCCAACGTCACGTCACACAGAGACAAACCCTGTCTGGAAACTCACACCTCCAGAAAAAATGTTTATACAAATATAACACACACACACACACACACACACACACACACAGACACAGTTTATTGTTACCATGCATTATGTCATCATTGAAAGCACCTTACCTGGTGGCATGAGTTTCATAAGCACTCTTGCTCCATCTCTAAGGGGTGGCATATTTAGGCTACTCCCTAAGTCTGCAACTTGCCAAAGGAAAGAAATGTATCTGGGATGAAGTGACATAATCTAGAATACAAAATACACAAAATTACCTGTAAATTATTTGTTGGCTTCAAAAAGGTCTCCCTAAAATTTAAAATCTCCGTAAATTGCACCTGTTGTTCTTCTTCATCTTACCTTTACAAATTCCTCATGACGCAGACCTAACACATCATCTGAGCAACATCTGCAATAGTTTAAGTATTTCTTTTCACCTGCATATAACTTCAGATGACTCTGGACGTGCCACTAATAAATTCCTAACCAGTTTGTTCTTATACTGGAGTGGCTTGTTATTAAAGACATTAAAGTTCTTATGAGGAGGGGTGAAAGAAGAGGTCAAAAATGTGAGATGTCACTGTTTCTTTGGATACAATCTGAGAAAGATTACAGATATTTCACTAAATATGAAGTTTTGAAAGGATCCATTTTACAGGGTAAGTATGTAAGACAGGAGTAGCTTTCAAAATTCATATATTGAAGTGTTCCAATTTAACTCCAATAGATTAACTATACGCAAGTAAAAGTAAATAGTAACTACAGGGTTACCTTGCAGAAGGCTTCACTGAAATTTAAATGGATAATTCTATAGATATTTTGTCTCATTAAAGAGTTCCTCAACAGCAACAAAAAAACTTTTTTATGTTTTTGATTATTCTCAACAACTCTAGCATAATGCCTTGCACAACTGAATCTACTCACCACTCCAGGCAAGCAGCTTTCCACTTCTGGATTGGGGCCGTCACTATAATGATTACCATGGTTTCCAGGAGATCCAGTTGAGGAATCAGAGGAGCTATCAGGACTTGAAGGCATATTGGAGCTTATTTGTGTAAGTTTGGCTGTAATTAGCTGAAAATGATATATATATATATATATATTAGAATTAAAAACGGGGGAAAAAACCCCACATAAAACAAGAAAACTTATTTGTTGATATACCAACAAATGAAAAAAAAAAGTACAGATGCTGGACTTGGAGAGCTGGCTTAGTGATTAAGAATACTGGCTACGTTTGCAGGGGACCTGGGTTCAATTCTCAGCACCTACATAGCAGTTTACAATTGTCTGTGACTCCAATTCTAGGGGATCCAATGCCCTCTCTTCTGATCTTCAAAGGCACCAGGCACATACATGGTGCAAAGACATAGAAGTTTTTAAAACATTCATATACATAAAACAAAACTAGATGCTAATATTTTCGAAAGTACATTTAAAAAGTACTCTTGTAACTACTTGTTCTGATATATTGTAAGTATCCTAAAGTTTGAGTTAGTGTTATAAGCTTAACATTTAACATAAATATTTAACAATGAAATACAGTCTGAGGTTCTATTAACGTTATCTTTTGGTAACTATATATACTTACTGATTTATCTTTTAGATTTAATTGTCCAATCAACTTTCTGTCATCTCCAGGATCAATCAGCTCACCACCCACAAAGAGTTCAATTTTTGTATGAGCTACATTAGCTTTAATGCGATTGAGAATACATCGTCGAACTGAACCAATTGTATCATTTGTATGAGACCAAACTTCCAAGTCATCTACTTGTCTGCCCTGGTTTGGAAATCGAACTATAAAAGAGAGGTGTTTACCACGGAAAGCTCTGGTGGGGAAAAAAAATTAAAAAAATCATATCAGCAGATTTCCAAATTTAGCTGCCAAGAAAAAAGAAAAAAATTTAGCATTAAGTATTTTTTATTAAACAAAAGTAAACAAGACTTTTTAGTGCCCTAAAAATAAAAATTGTTTTTAACTATAAACGCTGCAATATCCAAAATACAATTATATTCCATTGTTATTACCCATGACGGCATCAAATGATGTACTGACCCATAAGAAATTAATACAAATGTCAGATATGGTGCCTCATTTCAGTAATTCAGTCACTGATGAAGAAGGAGGATTATAAATTTCAGTCCAGGATGAGCAACCTAAAGCAAGTCTGTCCAACCAGCTCCCAAAATTAAGACACAGATATAGTAATAGTTTGTTAATTTTTATGCTCGTAAAGTCTAACTCACAATTCTTGCTAACAAATGTACAAGATATTTAACAAAGATTAACCTTGAGCGTATCAACAAAAAAGCTGTTACATATTTTGTCTGAATTTTAATTATTTTTGAGATAGGGTCTCACTGTGTAGCTCTGGCTGGCTGGGAACTTGCCATGTAGACCAAATTGCTCTCAACTCAGAGAGATTTGCCATCCTCTCTGCCTGAGTGCTGGGATTAAAGGAACACACTACCACTCAGAATTGCCCGAAAAAAAATGCAAAACTACAATATTTTGGTATAGTATCTTGAAGGTATGATACAAAAAAGGAAATTATATTCATCAAGGACAACTACATGAATATCATTTGAATTGCTAAATGGTAAAAACCTAAAAAGAAGTATTATTTGAGCATTTGAAAATATTTCTTGGCTATATTGGTTACCTGACAGTCAGTTTTTAAGACTTCATTCCAATTACTTTTCAATCAGAATATGCTATTTTGTTGTTGTTTGACACAAGGTACAGAAGAACCAGGTTAGGTTCCTAGAACATGCATGACAGCTCATCTCACAGGGCTCAAATGTCTGTAACGTCAGTCTGAGGGGGATCTACTGCTTGTTTCTGACACATATGGAACATACACATACATGTAGGCAATTACTCAAAAGACGTAATTATACACTATATTCTTTCTTTTTTTTTTTTGTAATAGAATCTCACTAGAGTCTTGGCTGGTCTAGAAACTCATTATATTGACCAGTCTAAGCTTCAAATTTTAACAGTCCCCCTGCCTATGCTTCTGGAGCATTGGGCTAAGAGGCATGCTATAGTGTTTCACAGTGTAAACAACTATAAAACTTGAGGCTGAAGGGATAGCTCAGTGGATAAGAGTGCTTGCTGTACAAGCATGAAGCATGAGGATCCAAGCTCATTTCCCAGCCCCCTACATTAAAAAGTTAGAAGCACTTGTAACTCTAGAAATGTGAGTGAGAAATACAGGATGATTAGGGTTTGTTGCCAGTCTAGCTCCAGGTTCAGTGAGAAACCTTGTCTGAAAGGAATCATAAGGTAGAGAATGACAGGACAACCAAATTCCACCTCTTGCTTCCATAAGTGAGCACGGTGGGTCTATCCTACATATATTCATGTGTATATAACACACAATTATATTGAAACTTGGGCCAATGAACATGTAAAGGAGCTTGCTACCACACCTGAGAACCCAAGTTTGGTCCCTGGGACCCAAAGGACCCAAAGAGTAAATGGCAAAGAACTGATCTCTCAAACTGTCATATGATCTCCACACTCAAAACCATGGCATGTGCATAACTACACACACAAAATAACTTACTACACACTGAGAATATGTTTAACAAAACAAATGTTTTTAAAGGGCAAGACACATTTTTCAAGAAGATAAATTTCTTCCTTTTTCCTTGTACATTTAAAAAAATGGCTAGGAAAATACCAAATGACTAAAAATTAATCTCAGTTGATCAGTTATTCACATACCTTGACATAGGCAAAATTGTCCTTTCTTCATGATAATCACTATCACATTCATTTATGTATTCTCTTAGAACAGTTAATACTCTAACCATTCGAACAGCTTCCTGTCTGGCACAATTAATACTGTCTTTGTCACCATCCAAAACACACAGCGTGTCATAAGAGGCTTTCAAACGATCAAAGCAAGACTGAATGAAGTCTTCATGGATCACCACCTACAAATATAATGCGACAAATAAAGACAGAGATGAGAACACCTAACAATATTGCTCTAAATAATCATATTTAAGCAGATAGTCTATTGTTGTTAAAAGGAAGCTAGTGTCAAAATAAGTTAAGAACAAATGATATTTTTAAAGACATTTAGGATTATATAACTGGCTATGAAAATAAACTCAGCACAGTCTTTACTATTTCAATATAATAATAAACATCAAAATAATCCAACCATTTCAAGATCATTCTCAAGGCAAGATTCACTTACATAGTATTCCATATAAGAGATATAAGAACTTGGAATTTTACAAATGTATATATTTTGAGGTAAAGTGTCACTATATAGTCCAAGCTCACTTAAAACCTCTAATTCTCCTGCCTCAGGCTCTCAGATGCCAAGATTATAGGCACATACCATCACACCCAGCTTTTATATGTTATAATTCTAAATTAAAAGAAAAAAATCTTATAACCATTACAGTTCTATCAACTAGAATTCTAGTTTGTGAAAGTTTTAATGCACACTGATCCTCACCTGATTGACCTGCAGCCTTGGACCAAGATTTGTGTATATCTCTTTAAGGAGATCTATAGCTCGGCTGGCAATATCATCATTACTCTGAATTACAACCTACATTAAAAAAAAAAGAAAGATTAGTGCTTCTCAGGAAATGTTTTAGTTGGGCATTTAAATTCAAATCATATCCTTAGTTATTTTCAATTATACTAACAATATAATGGTTAAGTTGACTGAGTAAACGAGACAAACATCAAAATAAAAAATAAATGCGATGCAACTATTTGAAGAAAGAAATTTAAGAATGACATTTTACTACAAATAAAATATGCTTTGACTAAACACTCAGTCTTTCAAGAAGGAATTCAAACTAGATAGAAGAAAACAAGACGCTACATAAAAATACAGTTTAGTATAAAAATTCTCCCTCTTGTCTCTCAGTTCCATAATATTTAAAATTCACACCTTATTACACTTGTGGCTTTCAAACTACATTCAAAACTATAGGGTTTAGATGAAGTGTGTCAAGGCTGACCCCTGTTAAGAGGACTGGAGAGGGCAAGGTGAAAGAAGAAGCCTGAAGACAATGAACGAAAATACACAGGCTTTCTTTAATTATGTTTACATTTTAGATTATGTCAAGTTTGATTATTCTTCTTATTATTTTTAGAAATCAGAATCTCAATCCACATCTGTAGCCTCAGGCTACCCTAGAAAAAAATACTCCACCCTCCAATTATATACCACCCCACTCACTGTATCTAAAGTGCAAATTTGGATTTACAGAAGGGTAATATTAAAGTATGTGCTAGAGACTAAATCCTGGGCTAAATCCATGATTAAGCATGTACTACCTCTCAAGCCCTTCCACTGCTTATAAACAAAAACAAATCTCAAAGCTTTACTTATTTACAGTTGTTAAGCACTAAAATACTACACAAAATACTTTGCAGACATTTAAAATGCAAGTAAAAAACAGAAGCAACTGAGTATCAGCCACTTTTAAAAGATAGACTATAAAACATAAAAGTTTAGTCTTAAGTGATTAACATCATACTTTTCTAGGTTTTAAAAAAAGTTAAATAATATCAAAAAGGAGCACAGAAATGCAAAAGATAACCATGAATCCCAGACTCTTGGGACAAGCATCAGATAATACATACATACTTTATGCAACACATTTAGTTATAGTTATTTATTCAAGAATATCAGGTGCAATGCTGACAGAGCTCCTACTTTTGACTTACCCTCCAAAGATAGTCTAATCCTATCAACTCCAAATCATCCATCATATAGGCTCTTCTTTTTGCTACTAGTTTTCCTTCTCGACAATTCACAGCTTTGAAGAATCTCTCAAAACATTTCATTCCATTTTCAGTTAACAAGGAAGGATCAAGCTGAAGTACATTACTTTCAAAGAAGTCCTTATTGATATCAGGATCTAAGTCTGGTTCATCCCCCATTAATTTGGAATACCACTTAAAACAGGCTTCACGATCGCAAAGGTAAACTGCATTTTCAGCTAAGCACTTCCATATTTGTTTTGCCTGAGGAGCACACAGCCACAGTTGGCCATCCTTCAACAAAAATCTTAGAAAAACAAGAAGAAATTAATTTATTTGACATAACACAACCTGTTTATGTATGAAGTAATACCTCTATCACATTTCTATTTTTAACTACAAATGTCAGCTCTTTCTAAGAGCTCATCAGTTTTTATCTGAGAGTTTCTGTGTAGCCAGGGCTACACAGAAAAACCATTTCTCAAAAACAAACAAAAATGTCCTGTAATAAAAGTAAGCATTTCTAGCATAAACAAATAAGAGACGTCTACCCTAAAGCTTAAAATAATGAGGAGAATGTTACAACCCAGGAACTAATCTTAAAGCATTCAGCAACTCAAGAAGACAAAGAGAAAACAAAGCAAAAAAACAAAAACAAAAACACCACACCAAAGACAGCATAGTCAAATATCAAACAAACCTAAGAAAGTTAAGCCGTTCTTGAACTTCTTGAACATGACTATATCTACTTCCCAGTCTCACAGTCTGTGGGTCATAGTCTTCATGATCTACAAATTAAAAAAAATATGAATAATCATATCACTGCTGATTTCATCCAATGATCTGTCAGTTTAAAAAAAAATCCTTTAATCTGGCTGGGGTGGTGGTAGTGTAATCTTTAATCCCAGTACTCGGGAGACAAGAGGTAGGTGATCTCTGTGAGTTTGAGACCAACCTGATCAAAAAGAATTCCAGGATAGTCAAGACTACAGAGAAACCCTGTCTTGAAAAATCAAAAAAGAAACAAAAAAATACATTTATCTTGTATCATTATATAAGATAACGGGAAATCTACTAATAATTGGTGCTTTCCAAACCATCTAATATTCTAGCAAAGTATATTTCCCTTTGATGCATCCCAAAATAAACGATCTGTTAAATGTACTATTAAAATTCTTCAACATAGTCCCTTTCCTCTTTCATGTGCTATAAATTCTGGCCAAGAATATTAGAGAAGTGATACTACACCCTCCTGGTATTACAATCAGTAGGCAGATCATAGTCAATCCTCACTATGCTCATGCTGACTACATAGTTGAAATTGTTTCTACCAGGCTCCTCCATTGTCAAGATGCTACTTTCCCCCCACTAGCTTTAGCATCAGCCCAGATCTATTCTGTGTTTAATTCCTAATACCTTGGACATAGAGCTTTGAAAAAATTCAATGAAAGCCAAATAATCAAGGAAAGTCAAGAAATGTGACAGTAGCTTTCTGCTACATGAGGGCCTTATACAGAGAAGCATCGAGACTATTAAAAACTTGGCATGCTGATGCACACCTCTAGTCTCAGGACTGAGGAGGCAGATCTTAAACAGTATGAGTTCGGTTGGTCCTCATAGTTGAGTTCCAGGCCAAGTAGAGATAAACAAAAATCTGTCTCAAAAACAAACACCAAATGAAAGTCGATAGTTTGTAAATGGGTGGTAAGTATTAATAAATCACAGCTAGGAACCAACATAAATCAGTTATTTTAAATATCAAGTTGTGGGAACCATTTCAGAATGCATTATAAAAAATTAACTTGGGGCTAGAAAACTGGCTCAGTGGGTAAGATCACTTGTTGCTCTTGTAGAAGTCGGGTTCAATTCCCAGCATAGCATATTGTGGCTCAAAGTATAACTCCAGATCCAGGAAGATCTGATGCACTCTTCTGACTTCTTCACACACCAGACATGTATATACTGCATACATACATGCAGGCAAAACATTCAAGCATATAAAATAAAAAAAAAATCTAAAAAAAGTCCTACTGTTAAAAAGACAAACAAAATATACTCCCATCATAAGCAACCTACCAACTTTAAATTTTTAGATTTTTAGGAGAGTTTTGTAATTAGCATTAGTCATGTAGTATACTACATTTTTTTTAACCTCAAATACTACACATATCTCCATTTTCTCCCCATACCCAACCCTAAGGCCTTTCATATAGTTTTTTCTGGGTGCATTCCCACCAATTACCATGTTTTCAAGATTCCTGTGTTGTAGCATGTTACTCTTTTGATATAGTGAGTAATATTTTGGATAATACTGTATGGACATAACACTTTTTATTAAGTATGTAATAAACTAAGACGTCTGGACTATTTATACATTCTGGCTATTACAAAGTTTGCTATGAACATTCACATTCAAGATTTTACATTTGTTTCCATTTTACTTGAGTATGGGCCATTCTATGGTAAATTCTGTTTAATATTCTGTGCAACAGCCAGTCTAATTAGTAAAGTGGCTGTACCAATTTACGAGCCAACAAAGAATAAAGCTCCAATTTCTGAACAGTCTCAGCAACACCAAGTGTTGTCCTATGATCCAAGTAGGAGTGATGTACTCTTACTGTGGTTCTGGTTCAAATTTCTTCAATGATATTGAGTATCTTTTAAAGTTCTTATTAGCCATCTATAGCTCATCTGGGAAAACTTTCAGTCTGTTCCATATCCAGCTGAGTGGTACAGTGCGAAATGCACTCACGCACCATTTTTGAGCCCTCAGTGAGACTGGGATCACAAAAGGGCTCATTTTACCTGTTTGCTGGACTGTTTCACTTGGTAACAACAGTAAAAGGGAGCTACAACCATCCTTGTAGTTGTTTTTCACCCATCTCCACTTTTCGTAGACAATTCACTTGCCATGAAATATTCTGGGTTCTTCAGGTATAACCAATTGTAGAACTGTGTTCCCTATGGTTTCTTCTCTCTTCCCTTTGGGCAAAATGTCTGACACCAGCTAGGACTTGGACAGATCAGCAGTCACTTCTCCAAAGAACGATATCCCTTGGAGAATCATTAGGTGTTGGGGTGAAAATAGGGTCACTAATGTCCCTGGTATGAAGTACTGGAGTCAGCTATGGTTGGGGTAACTAGGGCCCTATTTTGAGTTAGGTTTAACCTTAAATAAGCACTAAGTAGGCAGGGTAATGAAGAGTCCTTTGAGCCACTCTGCCTATGAGGACTTCTGTAGCAAAGGACTAAGGATAAAAAGGTCAGCAGTGAAGAAATAGAAACAGTCATTAAAAGTCTCCCAACAAAAAAAAGCCCAGGACCAGATGGTTTCAGCTCAGAATTCTACAAGATTTTCAAAGAAGAATACCAATACTCCTCAAATTATTCCTCACAATAGAAACAGAAGGAACATTGCCAAACTCTTTTTATGAGGCTATAATTACCCTGATACCCAAACCACAGAAAGACATTACTAAGAAAGAATTACAGACCAATCTCACTTATGAACATTGATGCAAAAATACTAAATAAAATACTGGCAAATCGAATCCAAGAACACATCAGAACCATCATCCACCATGATCAAGTCGGCTTCATCCCACAGATGCAGGGATGGTTCAACATACGAAAATCTGTCAATGTAATCCACCATATAAACAAACTGAAAAATAAAAGCCACATGATCATCTCATTAGATGCCAAAAAGCTTGACAAAATACACCATCCCTTCATGATAAAGGTCTTGGAGAGAGCAGGGATACAAGGAGCATACCTAAGCATAATAAAGACAATATACAGCAAGCCAACAGCCAACATAAAACTAAATGGAGAGAAACTCCCATCGATTACACTGAAATCAGGAACAAGACAAGGTTGTCTACTCTCTCCGTATATATTCAATATAGTTCTTGAGGTCCTAGCTAGAGCAGTAAGACACCAAAAGGAGATCAAGGGGATACAAATCAGAAAAGAAGTCATCAAACTCACTATTTGCTGATGATATGATAGTTTACATAAACGACCCTAAAAATTCTACCAGGAAACTTCTACAACTCATAAACACTTTCAGTAATGTAGCAGGATACAAGATTAACTCAAAAAAAATGATTTTATCATTTGTCCTGTACACAAATGATAAAAGGGCTGGGGAAGAAATCACAGAAACAACACCCTTCACAATAGCCACAAATAGCATAAACTATTGCAGAGTAACTCTAACCAAACAAGTGGAAGACTTGTATGACAAGAACTTAAATCTTTGAAGAAAGAAATTGAAGAAGAAACCAGAAAGTGGAAAGATCTCCCATGCTCTTGGGTAAGCAGAATTAGTATAGTAAAAATGACAATCTTACCAAAAGCAATCTACAAATTCAATGCAATGCCCATCAAAATTCCAGAAATTCTTCAAAGACCTTGAAAGAACGGTATTCAACTTCATATGGAAAAGCAAAAAACTCAGGATAGCCAAAACAATCTTGTACAATAAGAGAATTTCTGGAGGCATCACAATCCCTGACTTCAAACTCTTACTACAAAGCTGTAGTACTGAAAACAGCCTGGTATTGGCATAAGAACAGAGAGGAGGACCAATGGAACCAAATAGAAGACCCAGATATCAATCCACACACCTTCAAACACCTGATCTTTGATAAAGAAGCAAAAAATATCAAAGGGAAAAAAAGAAAGCATATTTTACAAGTGGTGCTGGCTTAACTGTATATGACCATGCACAAAACTCAAGTCCAAATGGATCAAAGACTTCAACATAAAGCCAGCCACACTGAACCCTATAGAAGAGGAAGTGGGAAGTATACTTGAACACATTGGCACAGGGAACCACTTCCTAAATAGAACCCCAGCAGCAGACACTGAGAGAAACGATTAATAAATGGGACCTCCTGAAACTGAAAAGCTTCTGTAAAGCAAAAGACACGGTCAACAAGACAAAACAACAGCCTACAGAATGGGAAAAGATCTTCACTAACTCCACATCAGACAGAAGTATGATCTCCAAAATATACAAAGAACTCAAGAAATTGGACACCAAAAGACCACATAATAAAATTAAAAATGGAATGCAGACCTAAACAGAGAACTCTCAACGGAGGAATCTAAAATGGTGAAAGACACTTAAGAAAATGTTCGACATCCTTAGTCATCAGAGAAATGCAAATCAAAATGCAAATCAAAACAACTCTGAGATTCCATCTTACCTGTAAGAATGACCAAGATAAAAAACACTGATGACAACTTATGCTGGAGAGGTTGTGGGGAAAAGGGGACACTTCTGCATTGCTGGTGGGGATGCAAGTTGGTACAACCCCTTTGGATGTCAGTATGGGGATTTCTCAGAAAATTAGCAAACAACCTTCCTCAAGACCCAATAATACCACTTTTGGGTCTATATCCAAAGGATGCTCAACTGTGCCACAAGGACATGTGCTCAACTATGTTCATAGAAGCTTTGTCATAGTCAGAACCTGGAAATAACCTAAATGCCCCTTGATCGAAAAATGGATAAGGAAAATGTACATTTACACAATGGAGTACTACACAGCAGAAAAAAATAATGACATCTTGAATTTTGCAGGCAAATGGATGGAGTTAGAAAACATTATTTTGAGTGAGGTAACCCAGACGCAGAAAGACAATTATCACATGTACTCACTCATAGGTGGTTTTTAAACATAAAGCAAAGAAAACCAGCCTACAAACCACAATCCCAGAGAACCTGGACAACAATGAGGACCCTAAGAGAGACTTACATAGATCTAATCTACATGGGAAGAAGAAAAAGACAAGATCTCCTGAGTAAACTGAAAGCATGGGGACATTGGGAGTAGGATTGAAGGGGGGGAGAAGTAGGGAGGGGAGCAGAGAAAAATGTAAAGCTCAATAAAAATCAGTAAAAAAAAAATTTAAAAAAAGGTCAACAACTTGCTGTGCGAGAGGCCAAGTGCACTCCTACACTAGGAGCCATGGGGAGAGGGAACTATTTCTTAGTCAAACCAGTCCAGAACAGTTTCCACATGGTGAAGTTGACAGAAGACAAGCAAGTTGTGGCTCAAATGTTTATTTCTGAGATTTGGAACTTACTTGTTAAAACTCCTTACAACAACTTCTAGGCACTTTAACTTTTATATTTTTATCCAGGTAAATGCTTATTTTGATAAGGTCCACTGAGTCTTTTATTTATTCAACTCCAGAAGTTAAATCCTACGATTTCTTACTTTCTTTTCACCTAATGTTTAGTATTTTCGTTTATATGAGTATAATCATATTTTATTTATTCAATAGGTAGTTATTTTCATTATTTTGATTCTGTTTTGATCAATAAAAGCCAAATCCTTCATCTTTTGGACATAAACACAATTTATTAGTCACTTTCATACTTTTTCCAATAAGATGTCCTTGTTCCAGGCCTGAAAACATCTCTATTTCTCCAGGCAGGTAGAAATGCTGACAAAAATATTATCTTTTTAAATTTTCTTTGAAGCCAGGAAGAAACCACATAGACTTATTACTTAACGGCTGATGATAAGCATGGAAAAATGACAGTAAATTATATAAATTACATTTCCATTAAGTGTTCAGGTCAGCACATTAACTATCCTACCATTTAGGATACCAATTAAAACTTCTAATTAAATTACCAATTAAAGCTTCAGTGATAACTGACAGGTTTACACTTTGCTGTATGCTCAGAAAAACTTCAAGAAGACTGGCAAGCACCAGCATGTAACAGCACTAGTATGTAGTTACAACATAAACAAATATTGGTAACAATTTTTAGTAAGTCTACCTTCCTTTATCGAAGAATGCTAACACAGAAGGTGGAGCTGGGCATAGTGGTGCACACCTTTAGCCCCAGCACTCAGGAGGCAGAGGTAGGCAGATTCCAGAACAGCTAACGCTACATATCAAGACCCTGTGTGAGAAGGGAGAGAAGGGACAGACACCCAAAAGCAGAAGGTAGAATCTGCTGATCATTTGACTAAGGATATGCCAGCTCATTCCCAAGCTGAAGAAGCTTTTGGTGACGAAACATGAGCAGAACATAATACTTGCTGTGGAACAATCTTTTTGTATACTGTAAATATTGTTGCTCTCGTTCTATTAAAGGCTGAATGGCCAACAGTTGGACAGATAGTGATTAGGTGGGACTTGTGAACAAAAAGTGTGGGGAAGGAGAGCAGAGTCGCCAGGAGACACATGCTGGAAGAAGGTACCACATGGTAGAGCATATATAAGAAATATGGGTTAATTTAAGTTGTAAGAGCTAGTAAGTAACAAGCCTAAGCTATCAGCCGAGTAAAATTATTAGTAAGTCTCTATATAGTTATTTGGGGAGAGGCTGGCAGCACAGAAAACCCCACCTACATATACTTAATGCTGACACAATGGTTACCTGTAATTCAGAGTATTAGTGAACTGTAGAAGCCTGACATTGACCTGCTGAACATCTTATCTATAATGAGAGTCACATGATACCTTCACTATGCACAAGCACTATGCACACTCTAATTTACTGCACAGTGACAAATTCAGAAATATTGGCAGGTAATATCACAGGAGTAACTTAATGTGAGTTCAATAGGATTTTAGTAGCTTTAAAAACTATCTCTCCAAAGGTACAGTGAAGCCCTGTCGCAAAAAAACAAACAAAAAACCTCTTGCCCATACTGAAATATCTACAGACTAGTGTTCACTAGAACACTGCTGTGAGTCAGAAGAAGAAATGGTATGAAGACTGATTATGACAAAGAGAAGGTGAGTGATGTCAATGAATTTAGAGGGGAAAAAAGCCAGTCCTTACTATGTGCCAGATACTGTTTTAGCATAAATAATTTATTCACGGTCCTAACAGATACTATCTATGTTTGAGTCATTATTTCAGATTCGGATAATATGTATGCAAACTGACAAGTATTTACACTCAGAAATAGACATATTAGAAAAAACTTCAATGCAAGCATTCTTATGACTATGAAACTGAGGCAATTCGTATAGAATTTGACTCAAATGGAATAGAAACTAAACTACACATGTACCACCTAAGTATCCAAAAGCAGATTCTCAACCTCTTACAATGAAATGCAAGTACATAAAAATCAGCAGTAAAACACCATAACCTGTGTGACTCTTACCCTGGGGCAAAGACTGTGTTGATAATTACAATGGCTCTGAGTCACCAAAGAGATCATATAAAAATTCTGATGAATTAAATCCCAATGTTTGAATGTCTGTGTATAGTGCTTACGACCTTATTTCTCACTGATTTTGGCTTTCTTCGGTTTAGACCATACGGCTGTATACCTATGTGGCTTTCAATGTGGTGATGAGAAGGGCCTTAAGACTAAAATGATCAAAGATCTCCATTTGGTGTCCTCAGTAGCCTGATTCTTTTTTTTTAAAATATTTATTATGTGTACAATATTCTGTCTACATGTATGCCTGTAGGCCAGAAGAGGGCACCAGATCTCATTACAGATGGTTATAAGCCACCATGTGATTGCTGGGAATTGAACTCAGGACCTTTGGAAGAGCAAGTGGTGCTCTTAACCACTGAGCCATCTCTCCAGCCCAGTAGCCGGATTCTTTAACTGTTTCCTGTCACCTTATCAAGGAGGACTTACCTGGCCCAAAAGGGAGAAATTTAAGAGCAGGGTTAACAAAATCAGTAGGGTTATCTTAAGAATTGCTTTCTTATTGTTTATCTGACTTTTTTTTTTTAAGACAGGGTTTCTCTGTGTAGTTTTGGTGCCTGTCCTGGAACTATTTTTTGTAGACCAGGCTGTCCTCGAACTCAGAGATTCACCTGTCTCTGCTTCCTGAGTGCTGGGATTAAAGGTATGCACCATCACTGCACGGCTCTGAATTTTTTAATGTTAAAAAAAGTTTGGTGATTTATAAGCACCTTGGATATGATTCAGTGCTAAGTCCATTCTACTGAAATAGTGTTACAAAAAGCCTCATTTTTAATATATACCACTGTAGGTCTCATAAAGTTTCAAATGAATGGTATATATAGAAACCATGCCTAATTCAGCCTGTAGTGCTGATACTTGTAGTGATATTTTGTTTGTGGTCTAACAAATAAAGCTTGTCTGATGATCAGAGTGAAAAGCTAAGCTACTCGAGGTCAGGTACTGGTGGCAGACACCTTTAATCCCAGAACAAGTAAGACAGAGGCCACCCTGGGATACAAAAAATTGATCCAGTATCAAAGAGAAACACAACTCACACAAAGGTGTGATCACACGCCTTTAATCCTAGTACTAAGGAGCTAGAGACAGGAGTGATATGGCTGGGCAGAGAGGGGAATTTAAGGTGGGAGGAGACAGGAGCTCACTACAGTCTGAGAAGGAATGAGTCTGAACGCAGGATCGCTCTTTTGGTCTAAGCATTGGTAGAACTCTCTAGGGACTGGCCTCTCTGTTTCTCTGACCTTAAGCATTAATCTCTTTACCTGACTCTGTGTTTTTACTATTAATACCAACTAGAATTTATGGTACAAATACTATATAAAGTTCTCTATGGCTATGGGAACAAATCAGAACCTATGATATGGTTCTGATTTCTTTTGGGAGTGCTAAACTATAAATTTGGCATAAAACAGAGGAGAACGTGTACTAAGAAGCACACTAGTGAAAAGATTCTGACACAGCTGTGTTTAGAAGGCGAAATGTTGACATAAAGCTTACAGGAAAAAACGCTTACAGAAAATGTTTTCTTAAAAGGTGATCGTGGTGTAGTTAAAAAAACAAAACACATAATACATATCCAAAAGGTCCTAAGATTCTTAGCAGTGACTGGCAGAGCTCCAAGGAGAGAAGAAAAAGAAACTATATTTAACTGGGGAAGGCAAATACTGAATAAAAAGCTTTCAACCCTAGACTGATGCTGAAGATTATATAAGATCTGGGAGTCAATGTGTATCTTACATCACAATAAGAATTCATAAACTATCTTGAGGTTTAATATTAAGTGCTATTCCTAAGGTAATCAATGGAAAACAATTACTGTTACTTGTCATCATTCAGTTATCTTACAATAAATACATACCTCTGGCATGCAGTCTCATGCTTTCCATGTAAGTTGCAAGGTTTTCTGCTACCAAAGTAACTAGGGCATGATTGTGCTGAAGTTGATTGATTAAGTCATGACGATAAAATACATGGGGACTTCGCTGAGTTTGACTGAAACGAGAAGAACTTAACAATATAATTAGGCAATTAAACTCTGTTGCAATCAAGAGTTTCTTACAACTAAATTCTTAGCTATCAATTAAAAAAATTCAAAAGCCTGTTCTGCTCATTTAGTTCCTTCAATGACAATATTAAGCAATTTAAAATAAATATATGTAGCAAAAACAGAAATATACTGATTACTTAAAAATCAAGCATCAGATTCTATTTACTTAAAAAGGAGCCTGTTTCAATGACTATATCTACTCTTATGGTAGTAGCAAAGCATTTGTGTTAGGACACAGGGTTATTTAAAAATTACAAAAATCTAAACTTCTTCATATAACTATAGCATTGTAACTACTAGTTAATAATGTTTTTTTAAAATTTTTTAGAGGTTAGAGAGATGGCTAAGGAGGAAAAGTTACTTGACACCCAGTTTGAAAACCCGAGTCTGATCCTCATTATTCTCACTGTGCAAGGTGAGAACTGACCCCTTAAAGACTGTACTTCAATTGCCACACAATGTAACATCAGTCCCCATTCCCTATACCCACCAAAATAAAAAAAGTAAAAAAAAAAAGTATCAGCTATTTAAAGTTACACACTGGGAACATTTGTTTTGTCGCTAAGTTGTTCTTGTCACCAGAAAGATAACTACTTTCCAATTTGTTTTGTCACATTCTCTGAAGCTAGTCAATTTTTATAGCTACTACTACTATTCTAGTATAGATCAAGTCATTAATTTCTAAGAGAGCAGCTGCATACAATGTTTACCTGGAAGCAATAGATTTGAGAAAGGTCAAGTGGTGTATGTACACTGGGCCAAACACACTCAAAATAGACTAACAAACATTACCCCCACACCAATTTATATCTATTACAGAGAAAGTGATTATTTAGAGAATGCTCTCAAGATTAAATGACTGTATTGTTCACATTTGATTTATGAATATTGGTACCACTATACTCAGTTCTTTATTATTTCTATGCCAACTACTCTACCTCTGTTCACAGAAACAAGTAAGAAGGCAACTCATTTCAGTAAGCAGATTTTGGAATCTAAAATAGTACATTTATTTCGCTCACTAACTTTGTTTCTTCTTTTAAAAATATTTATTTTCATTACATGTGTATGAGTGTTTGCCTACACTTATATCTGGGCAACATGTATGTGCAGTCCCTACTGAGGTAAGAAGTAGGCATGGAATTCCCTGAAATGGAGTTACAGATTTTCTTGAGCTAAAATTGAGTTCTCTGAAAGAGTATCCAGCACTCTTAACCTCTGTACTATCTCTCTAGTTCCTAATTTTGTTTATTTGAAATGAAGTTTCACTATTTCATCCTGGCTGGCCTGGAACTGTATAAACCACCCTGGCCTTGACCCACAGAAATCTATCGACCTCTGTTTCCTGAATGGTTGGGCACCACCATGCCTGGCCTAAGAGTATATTTAAAGACTGATATTAAAAAGTTCAGTGTTTTATCATGTCATCTACTATCATTTAAGTTTCTGTGTAAGTCAATCTTCTAAATCAACTTTAAAAATTTACTAAGAAACTTTTTTTTAAAACAATCATGTGACAGCCTGAAACAGCAGTATCACCTTGATTCTGATCACTTTCCTCATCAATGAAACAAAGGAGGTAGGAATGACAAAGTTTTTTTTGTTCCAAATGAGGCCTTCTCTCAGTTTCCTATCACTCCATTAATTTTTTAAAAGATTTATTCATGTATATGGGTACTCTATTTGCAAGTACACGTTTATTTGAGAAGAGGGCATCAGATCCCACTATGGATGGTTGTTGAGTCACCATGTGGTTGCTGGGAATTGAACTCAGGACCTATGGAAGAGCATCAGAGTTCTTAACCACTGAGCCACCTCTCCAGCCCCCATTAATTTTCTTAAAAAATTTGCGTTTACAAACTAAAATTTATTAACAAAACATAAAAATAAAAATATTCATATTGCTTAGTTTTAAAAGTCTTACCTCAAATTTTGAGGTGCTTCACCAAACAAACTACAAATTTCTCTAATTTGTTTCAGTGCAGGAATGACCCATTTGTCATTTGTGCGAAGTTCTTCTATAAAGCGATCTATCCACTGAATCTTTTGTGTGTCCCGATCCTTAAACAATTTCAATGTTTTATATATATCAATACTCAGGAGAATTCTAAGTTGGAGTATTTATAGATAAATGTACATTACAGTGAAATTAAGCTAAATTTCAATTATCCATGGAATTAGAAAATCAGTTTTTCTTATAAGATAAACATGATAAATACTTTCTTTAAGTAAAGAGTTTTAACTTTTTTGTTTTTAAAAAGTGCTCTCAGTATGTCTTAACTTCACATTTACTACCAAACTCTTAAAAAGTAAAAGACCAAATTAACTACGTACATTCAATATTGTTTAAAACTTGTCAGGTTTGAGTTTTAATGTATTAAATTAAGAGATTTTACTTCATCATAAAATCATGTAACACCCTGATGAAATGATCTACTATTCAGGAAATTCTAATTAATCTTTTATGAGCAAATAAAAACATTTGATCTCCAAAGTCCCTAACCCAGCTTTAATAGTCTAGAATCTATTTGAAACTAATATTCCTTTACCATACATTTAACATTATTAGTAAATGACCTATTGCTTGTAGTTTTTCCCAAAGAGATTCATATGATTCATAAAACATTTTTATAGAGACATTAAGAAAGGCAGACTTTCACAGATTATTTTAGGATTCCTCTAGCATAAACAGCCTTGAGGGCCCATATTATTTTTGTTGACAGTCATCTATGGTTTGAGCAACTGATTTCGATTTCATGTTTCTTATAGGTTCTGTCTCGACTGCACTTCTGTCTTATTTTAACCAAAAGAAGTAGGAGTTTGTTAATCCTATTTTTGTGTATTTAAACAGGATTACAAACTTTAAATGCACCGTAAAAAGAACCCGTACACATTCTTTCAAAACCACTTAGGTGATCCGGTGATGGAAACTCCAATCTTGTAAGCAAATATTGAAAAGTTGGGAAATCTTCCCAAGTGTTTATTTGTAAGCCATTTGTAATTACTAAGCAAGAATGAATGAAAACTCTGGAAAACTTAACGTTTTGCATTAAATAAACAAAAAAAGGCAGTCAGTCTTACATGAATCATCAATTCTTGAAACCATTTAAAAGATAATACCAGAATAACCTAAAATTATACTGTATTTAAAGCCATTCTAACCCTGAAGGAGCAGAAAAGTCACAAAACAAAGCCAAGCAGCACCCCCTTACCTGGGAGCAACTATAATCTAGTATTTTGATATGAGCACTGAGAGCCAGGTCCATGATATCTACAGGCACATCATCACTGTGGGCTAGATTCCACAGAAGGTTCAACACTTTATGCGCCATCACACCATCTTTATCATCTTCTGCAAGACGACGAATCAGCTCAAGGAGCTTTTCACGTTGTTTTTTACTTGCATTTGTCCAACTGGCCTAGAAAAACATTTAAAGGACAATGAAAATTCATATTTGGTTCTCTCTTCTTTTTTAGGGCTTGTGTAATAGTAGATTTGAATTCGGGAACACCATGGTCTGAGTTCCAAGCCAGTCAGGGATATAAACAGTGAGACACCCAACTCAAAACAAAAGTGCTTGTTACTTACCAAGTTCCTGATAAGCATTTATTAATCCAAAAAGGAATCAATCAATCAATAAGGAATTATCTAAAGGTTATTCTGGGAGGAAGAAGTCCCAGGGGATGTAATAACAATTGTTCTATTTCTTTCCTTCGAATAAGTATGTCGCTGGTTATGTATCAACACCATTTCAGGAGTCATTCCAACATTAAGGACGAATGGCTACTAACTTTAGGGCATTCACAATAACTGATTACATTATTTCCTCAGCTGTCTAACATAGTTCAAAAGATGGAAAAATGTATATACAGCAACTTTATCTTTGTATGTGTGAAATGTGTAAGATGATATTTAAAACCACAAAAACATTAATTTTATACTTTGTTCCCTTCAAAGCAGTGACATTTTCAAGACACAGATTTACGACTGAGTTTACTGAAAATATAGACTTTTAGAGCCAGGTTGTGGTGGTGGAACATGCTTTTAATACCAGAACTCAAGAGGCAGGGGCAGGTGGATCTCTGTGTTCGAGGCTAGTCTGTGGTCTACAGACTGAGTTCCAGAATAGGACAGCCAAGGATACACAGAGAAATCCTGACTCAAAAAAACTAAAATGGTCTTCTATCTAGGCCTTGTACCTAAGTAACTGACATAACATAATATGCCTGTGGTAGAGGGTAATTTTTTCCCCTACTGTGGAATATACATAAAACAAGATGTAAACATGTTTCATTAAGAGTACCCAGTATACGGTTGGAGAGATGGCTCAGAGGTTAAAGAGTGCTAGCTACTCTTCCAGAGGTCCTAAAATCAACTACAACCACATGGTGGCTCACAACCATCTGTGAAATCTGATGCCCTCTTCTGGCATGTAGGCATACATGCAGGCATGTATGTATGAGGACCCAGTGTAGACATAAACATAACCATTACCTATATTAAAAACCACACAAGGCAAACAGAACCTAAGGAGCCATCTGGAACTATTTCTGACATTTATGCTACTTTCTTCAAGGTAGAGATTATTAGGTGGTTTTAGTCCTTTTTCAATGTTCTGTCAATGAGATTCATCCAGTTTGCTTGGAGTAAAGCCATGGAGTATGCCTTTAATGGACATCCTTATATATTCTCTATACATAGCCATTTGTAGCTAATATAAAAGCATTCTACTGCTGTGCTATACTAATATTTCCAGAATACTGTACCTCATCGGAAACAACGCTTAACTTTCCAAAGTGTTACAGCAACTTATATTCCCAGTCAGAATCACTATTTTTAGTAGTAACACTTGGTGATCTAATGCCAATTGTTAATAAGCCTTCCCCTTTGTGAACACTGTCATGTCTTATACTATTAATCTACAAGTTCACTTACCAATTAAGCATTCACTGAGTCTCAACAACTGATGAAGATTGCTAACACTACATAACTTGAAAGTACATAATGGGACCAATGCGAATATGACTGTAATGATCTTGGCACAACATTGTAAACTATTACATTTCTATTACGTTATGCTTTACCCAAGTATATATCCCTGTAATGCCACGGTATTTGCTATTCCTTTTCTTGTCATCTCTTACATTTCTCATAATCATCCTTTCCTACTTTTCTAAAGTTTACTTCAACCTATTTCCAAAATACAGAATAGGAAAGAAAATCCAAATGATAACATGAGTTTTGAAAAGGAATGAGAGTCCTTATTAGGGCTATTAGCACTATTATGAAAATGAAAATCAAGTTCTCATGGGCAAACAAACAAAAAACACTGGCAAAATCCTTCACATCAGATAAAGTCCTTCAAATCAGAGACTGTCCTTATGAGATTTTGATTATTTGTTGACTAAAAGCAGCTTGTAGTTTTAATAAGTCAATTCTATCTAAAATTAAAATGTTAACAACCTTGATGTGTTAATAATTACCTTAAAGCAATCAAAAAGATGATCAAGCTGTTCAGGAGAAAAGTCCCATGCCAATTTGGCCAGTAGATCGTGAACATTCTTCACAATGGCTTCATGTTTCCCTGCCTATTGAAAAATAAAAACAAAGATCATAGCACACTAGACTGTGAATAATAGAAACATATACACTGCTGATGACCATCAGGAAGACTATCACAATCTCCATTTAATCAATGCATAAAATGCTTAAAATTCTTTAGACTTACAATGTCACAATTCCATTTCTGCATATACATAGTTAATATGTACTTTGTAAATTTTTTTTTAAATGTTTATTTATTTATTATGTATACAATACTCTATCTTGTGTGTATGTCTGCAGGCCAGAAGAGGGAACCAGACCCCATTACAGATGGTTGTGAGCCACCATGTGGTTACTGGGAATCGAACTCAGGACCTTTGGAAGAGCAGGCAATGCTCTTAACCTCTGAGCCATTTCTCCAGCCCTGTAAATTCTTATCAACCTGTTTGTTTTTTCACATAGGATTTCTCTGTGTAACCCTGGCTGTCCTGGAACTTGCTCTGTAAACCAGGCTGGCCTTGAACGCAGAGAGATCCACCTGCCTCTGCTTCCTGAGTATTAGAATTAAAGGTGTGTGCCACCTCGCCTTAACTTTTTAATTACAGTTTATTGAATATACTAAGATTTTAATGACATAAATAACGCACATTGGACTGGGCTATATGTTTCCCAACCCCTTGTCTTCTGGGTCAGAATCTTGCTTTGTAGCCCAGGCTAGTTTTCAACTCCTGATTCTCCCTATTTTCTACTTCCCATGTGCTAAGATTGCAGATATACACAAGCATACTCAGCTTCCCTATTATTTTACTTTTTGTCTCTTTAACTTTTACCAAATATAAATTTTTGCATATTTTAAGCATTACTGACAATATTAGGAAGTACTTAAAAGTTTTCAAAATCCTTACCTGTGCAGCCCAGATATTATCAAGATCTTGCAAGGTCAGAGCTTTTTCTTTGATGACAAAACGAAGAATCTTTTCCAGCTTCTCTACATACTGTGGTTGATGAAGACTATCTCGTAAAACTATAGATAAAATATTGTTCTGTTGTATCCATTCCTAAATGTAATTTAAAAAACAGGTTTCAAAACAAACTAAACCACAAAACTTTTTGAAAGTACCATTCATATAATGTAAACAATGTGTAGGAATCCTAAAGCTTATTTACAAAATAGAGTGCAAGTATGCATTATCATCATAGAATATTACTTTAAAAATACTCTATAGTTTTTTTTTTTTTTGGTTTTTCGAGACAGGGTTTCCCTGTAGTTTCTAGAGCCTATCCTGGATCTAGCTCTTGTAGACCAGGCTGGCCTCGAGATCCGCCTGCCTCTGCCTCCCAAGTGCTGGGATTAAAGGCGTGCGCCACCACCGCCCGGCAAACTCTATAGTTTTTAACCCTGAAATGGAATCCTGATATACAGCATAGGCTAGTCTTAAATGTGTTATCCTCCTGCCTCTACCTCCATCCCAACTGCTGGGATTAAAGTTGTGAGCTACTATACCTGACAGTAATTTATCAGAGTATCTTCCATTAAATTATACTCAAATCATTAAAAAGATTAAAAATGACAGCATTTAGCTCACAAAAATATCATTTAAATGCAATCAAACACTTAAGGTTTAGGTAGAATACTTTGGTATTTTTGAGTTCCTTACACTAATTCTAATTCTGCCCCAGAATGATCTTAGATCAAAAGATACTTTAAAAAAGACTTTTATTCATTAATTGACTGCAATGTACCAGACCCTATTATTGCATTTCCACCACCTGCTGCATCTATCAAACAATCCAAGTGAGAGATACACTGTCTTAGCATAATAAACAGGTTTACAGATACTGGCACTGGAATCTGAATCAAGTCTACATGCTTCCTGTGTCTGTTCCCATCCATAATACTGTGTTAAGCTAGGCTGCAGCTAGACTGTCATTTATCAAACTTCAAAAGCAATACTCAAGATTATAAAAAAAGATATTTCACACGGTTATGACTCTACAGTATTCAACCTGAGAATAAAGTTAGTTGGGCTCAAAACGTGCCATAAATATGAGATTTTTACTACTAAAGGACAAGTTTCAAAAATCCCCAACCTGTTAAAGGTTTCCTCCTAAAATTCAATGTGTGTGTGTGTGTGTGTGTGTGAATTGTCAAACTACTAGAAAATTTTTTAGGCATTTAATGCCATTTTCTGTATGTTCTAGAATGAGTCAGTCACACAGCTCAAGGACCAACAACATTCCCAATGCAGACAGGCACTTGGCATACACAAAATTAGACATCTATCACTTGGCCTCTTCACCCAGGGACAAGGTCTAAATATCTAAATATCCTTATTTTTTGGTTGACGACTGAACTCAAGGCCTCACTGAATTATCTCTCTAACCTTTTGATAGTTTTAAGAAATCATTTCAATTGTTTCCCCTATTAACAGAAGGGAGCCATGGAGGTAAATGTTTTGGTTTGCTACAGGTGTCTCATGACTGTCTACATGTATCCAAGGAACATGGGTTTTATAATTTAAATGGCAATTTATTCATTAAAGCTGCAATACATGAAATATATATGGGAAAGTTTTCTAAATATTTAATAAAAACATGACAAGCACTATAAAAACTTATTCTCATATATATTATTCTCGTGTGTGTGTATGTATGTATGTATGTATGTATTAAGTAAGACAGTCTCAATACGTAGCCCTAACTAGCCTTAAGCTTGTAGCAAATCTTCCTACCTCTGCCTCCCCAGTGCTGAGATTGACTTGTACACCACCACACCCACCTGTGTATTTCTTGTTTTCAAGTCATTAACTGGAATTGGTCATACGAAAAGGCCCCCTTGCTTTAATTATGTTCAAATATTTTATCTTGTGTTCTCTTTTAATCAATTTCCCAGTTTATTGCAAAACTTGCAATAAAATTGATATTTAACAAGAAATTTATTGAACACAAGCTCAACCACCAAAATAATTATGCTATTTTAGAAAGCTTGAGATTAACAATCATATAAATTAATCAAACATTCAATTTACAACTTTAATTTGAATGTTAACATTACTAATTTAAGTAAGTTATTCTAGATTTATGTATTTATATACTAAAAAAAGAAAGAAAAAGTGAAAGAACTCACAGCCATCCTCTCTGCTGTGAGCCACTCTTCTTCTTCAGGATTGCCATGCCGATGGGTATAGTATGACACACTAGAAATTACCTTGTTAACTTCATTCAGTGCATTCATCTTTCCATTGAAAGAAGAAATCTGCAATAACCTGTAGGAGAAATCCAGTTTTGATTTGATTCTAAAAATTCATGTACATGATTATTTCCAAATATAAGGAACTTACCTAAGTATCATTTTTAACCTAAATATTTCTAAGTTCTTTACAGTTTCTTCTTGTCCAGGAACCCGGGAGGCTAAATTCTTCAAAGATTTAATAATCATTGAAAGAGCATCATTTTTGGCTTCATTCTTTGCTTCTTTCTTCAGTTCTTCATCAGTTAAGTTTTCCAAAAACTGTGGAACCATTTCTATTATTGGAAGGAAGTACTTTTTCACTGTGTGAAGAGTGACAAATTCATAGCACTGTCCAAATGGTCTGAAATAAAATAGAAAACTCCTGTAAATACTCAATTTTTTAAAATCAAATTTAGTAGATTCTCATAGTACATTATTATTTTTAAAAACATCCAATTAACAAGTAATAAAAATCTTGACTTTAACTATTTGTCTTTAATTTTTTATTTGTGTGCACACGTGCGTGTATTTCAATTTGGATTGAATATGTGCATTTGAATACAAATACCCTCAAGAGGTCAGAGATATCAGATCACCTGGAGTTGACGTCACAGACAATTGTGAACCACATATTAGTATCAGGTCATCTGAAAGAACAGTCACTTAACCATTGAGACATCTCTCCAGCCCCAATTACTCCATTTCTTAACTGAGCCAAAATAAAACCAGAAACTAGTAAGAACACTGAACATTTGATTTTAAAGTCTAACTTACTTAATAAGGGCTGCAATTATCTGAACGTTTAATGCTGATCCATTAATAAAACGATCGTGCAATATCTGGAATCCATTTAATGTGCCAAATTTGTTGAGGAGATCCACTAGCCAACCCTGCAATAAAAGTAACAAGAAAGTTTACTTTTTTGGCTTCTAAGAAAAAGTACTATTTTGACTGATATATTAAAACCAATTAATGTCAAATCATTCATGAAAAGACTTCAAAACATTCACAGTAATCCACTTGTGACGAAGACTAAACAGCAAGCATGAATTTACATTACAGAAACATAATGTATCAGTTTTGCTACTGGGGAATTAAATCCATGTTTGTCTCAGCAATCACACACTGTAAGAGAATGTGCCTTTCCTAAGTACCTAAAAACACCTATATTAAAATAATTTATGAGGTTAAAAGACTCAAGTAATAGATGAAGGAAAAGCTATTTAACAATCTAGTATAAAATATTCTGAGTAAATCCCCTCATCCCAATACAGGGTTTCTCTCTACAGCCCTGGCTGTCCTGAAACTCACTCTGAAGACCTTGAACTCAGAGATCTGCCTGCCTCTGACTTCTGGGTGCTGGGATGAATGGCATGTGTCACTGAGATAATTTCTTATTACAGTTATAAGCATTTAAAATTTCCATATGTTTAGAATAATCTTGAAGCCTAAAAATGAACTGTCAATTAAAAACTAGCCCATGCCACAGGAGTTGAACACTTCGCTACCAAGAACAAAGGCTTAGGTTTGATACACTGCTTGCACTGCAGGAGGAACAAAAGGAGAAAAAAAAATAAAAAAAAAAAAGAAAGAAAAGAAAACCCAATTATACCATGGCATGTGTTACTACTAATTAGAACTTCTGGATACTTTAGCTAATTTACATAAATGTATTCAATTCCCATCTTACTAACCTTATTAATAAAGTTTGCCATTTAAAAAAAACTGAAAATGAAATGAAAGGTTACAAAAGAATTAAATATATCAGCCAGGCAGTGATGGTGCACTCCTTTAATCCCAGCACTGGGAGGCAGAGGCAGGCGGACCTCTGTGAGTTTTGAGGCCAGCCTGGTCTACAAGAGCGAGTTCCAGGACATGCTCCAAAGCTAGAGAAACCTTTTCTTGGAAAAAAAATTAAATATATCAGAAAGCTAAATACCCAAGACAACCTTTTACACCTTGCCACCCTCTAAAAGGCCGCATTTTGAAATTAAATGAGAAGAAAATACAGTTTTTTGCCCTAGGCAAAAAAAAAAAAAAATACCCACAGCTGTATTTAAAAAGAGGGAATGTAGAATACAGATTCTGTTTATTGGGCAATGGTGGTGCTCACCTTTAACCCCAGTACTCGGGGCAGAGGCAGGTGGGAATTGTTGAGTTCAAGGCAAACCTGACCTACAGCATGAGTTCCAGGGTAGCCAGGGTACACTGAGAAACCCTGTCTCAAGAAACCAAGGTAACAAATACAATAAGCTAATCGTAACAATTGAAATTTTAAGTTCTCTAAGACTAGACACTGTCTTATTGCAGTAAGTTCAATATTTCCCTATCTTTTAATTTATTTTAACGACCAATCCTAGGTCATTAAACTCTCAGTATTTATTTTACGTGTATGTTTGCCTTTATATACTTCACCATGTGCATGTCTGGTGCCAGAGGCCAGAGGAGAACATTAGGTTCAATGGAGTCAAAATTAAGGGAGATTATAGCATCCAAATGGTGACTCACAAACTGAACCCAGATTCTCCACAAGCGCAACAAGTGCTCTTTAACCACTGAGCCATCTATTCAAGCTCACCAGATCTCTTTTATGATTACTTGTAAAAAAGTACATGTTTGCTATGTATTTTTTTTATATTTCTTCAGTAACTAGAATGAGACTACTGAGTTGATATACTTAATAGTTACATTCTTTCTCTTTTAAGATTTTATGTTTATAAGTGTTCGGTATGCATGTGCACTACCTTTGGGTGGAGGTCAGGAGGAGGCAACACATACCCCAGAACTGGCAACATTAAACCAGTCTTACATAGAAAAAATTTTTTAAATGATTCTATAGCCTAGAATGTGCATGCTCTTTGCGGGGGGGGGGGGGGGGGGGGGGGGGTTGAGAAAAGTTTTGTCTAACAGCACCGGCTGTACTGGAACAAGAGATCCACCTGCCTCTGCATCCCAAGTGCAGGAATTAAAGGTGTGCATCACCACCTCCTGATAATCAATTTTTAAAAACATTTAACAATAAAAGTCACAAAATTCCTCTGACTTTTAATATTTCTTGGCTGATTAGGAGAAGGGAAAAAAAAACCCAAATCTTAAAAATATCTCTCTTGGGAGCAGACAGGTAGGTAGCTCAGCTGTTAAGCAGTGACTGCTCTTACAGATGAATTGGGTTCAATTCCCAGCACTCACATGGGAATTGTGGATTACAGGGGATTCAATACCTTCTTCTGGCCTCTGAAGGGCACCAGGTCTGTACATGGTGTAAAAACATACACACAGGCAAATTACTCATGCACATGAAACAAAAACAAATCTTAAAAGTTTCCTTAAAGTCTATATTTAGAAACTATGTATTAGCGGCACTTACTAAAATAAATTGAAATTATAAAAGTATAAATTTAAAAGTATATACTTTAAAAAACTAAAGTACAGTCTGCTTATTTTTAACTATATATTTTAGTAAAATTTCAAAGTTTTATCTTCCTGCTTCCATTTTATAATTTCCATTATTTTACTTTTGTGATTTATTATTTATTATTAAGCATATATAACACATTCCTATTCTGGAGTTAAAAAAATATCATGGCTTTATTATCTATACCTGAGGTTTCTAATCAGTCATAATTTTTCTCTATTACTATTATAAATGAAACAAATATCTTGTATTAACCAAATTATGACTATTTCTAGGTTGAGTAAAAGATAATAGGGATTAACTATACATGGAGGAGGGAATCATAAACACTGAACTGAAATGAAATACTGTGACTACGCAAAGGCTCCTAGTGCTATATACTGTTTCATTGAAAGTCTCAAAGCCACATTTGGTTGTCAGATCTCAACTATTACTACACAGAAAAACTAAACACTAGAATACAATAAAACAGTTCGGGTATAAAATCAAGAATTCAAACCATAATGCAAAATCCCTTTCAGAGTATAATTAAATTAGTCTTTTTCTGTCTTCACAAGAGATTGAGATTAAAGTTCTGCAGTAGAACAAAACAATCTTAATGTTTAATTTTGAAAGTAACAAACCAACATACTTTTGGTGATCGAGGGTCTGGAGAACGAGCAAAAAGTTCATCTTCAGGCACCTGAGCACTTGAGGACACTGATTCGCACGGACGTGTACCATTGTAGATATGGAATTTGCAATGAGGATTTAAGGCCATGGCAAGAAGTTCTAGAAGTGGAAACCAGTCTTGGGCCAATTTAGCCACACATAGCTCCACCAGGCGATGAGTATTGTTAATAATACATCTCTGTTATATATGGGAGAAAGGTGATTTAGAATGTGAAATACTGCAATTTCAAATAAAAGTTGCAATGCAATCCTAATTACTCTTAATATTAAATGAACTCCCCATTTTATACTGATTACTTGAATATATTTAATCCACTAGTATTATCACCCAATTAATCTGTTTTATAATTTATATGGTGTGTACTTTCAAGAAGTTACTTGCTTAAAAATGAAGTAATGAGTTGCCAGATCCTGCTCTATGTCTTCAGACAAGATACAAATTCCCTTTTTTCCCTGTTTAGAATTCTTACACTGGAAGCAACAATTCTAAAATTAAAATAATGTATCAGTTACTTCAAATGGAAGACTATACACTGACAAATCATATTTCTAAATCTGAAATTGTTATATTGTGACTTTTACCCCATCATTGTAACTGAAAATATGTTCAAAATATAAAAACATCATTGGCTTTATGACTATGTCCATAGTGAAACAAGTAATAGGTCTGTAGCAGTTACAGCATTTCATTAGTCCAAATACAACTCTTTAAACGAAATTTGATTGCATCCTACAAATAACAAATACTAAAGTATTTTCATTTGCTTCTGTTCATTATTCGGAGATATTATAGCCCCTGAATTATCTACTTAAAAGGGATGACAATTGTAAATTGAATTCAGACTAGAGAATTGTTTAGACAGTAACTCATGGCTTAAACACTTAGAAGTTTTAGGTGCCAAAACTGAAATATGCATGTTTCTTTGCTGTTCTTTTCTGCAGCGAGTTCATTTCTCATTACCTCTACAACACTGACTTTTCTAGTCCCTCAAATATGCATTACATTTTACCCATCTTGGGCAATTTTGCCTTCCTTAACAATATATAAAATAGGTAAAACTACATCTTACAATTGACTGCATTATATTTTCAATAAAATGGGGGGATTTGCCCAAGTTCAAAAGGTACTAGAGAACCAGGGAGAAAGATTAAATCAAGTATTTTTAGCTCTAAATCTCATGCTAGCTTTAAATGCCCATGCTGCCTCTAACAGAAATAATTTACTATAGAATTACTTTAAAAGTTAAACATTTATACTCCAATCGGCCAACTATATCATACACAAATACACACATACTTGCCCTCCCCACCGAAAGGATCACTATATAATCTGCTTTTTAAAAGTCAAATGGAAAACTCACATGAATCTCAAACTTCCAGCCACTCACTGCTTCATCTGTAAGGATTTTTGTGAATGAGATTGTTAGCCCATCTCGGAAAAATCGCTGACATGCTTCACTTTTAACATCAAGACCTAAGAAAGGGGAGGAAAAAATTACTTCACAATGTTCAACTGAGTGATGAAAGACATGAGTAATTGGAAACCTCAATGACAGGCTAGCAGTTACAGGGTACGTCTGAAAAAAAGTTAACAGCATTATCATAACACTATTGTTATTTCAAAGTTTCTACAAGTCAGAAAGGAAACTTAATTCAGAAATAAACTTTTAAAAATTATTAAGAAAAATTTATGTGTGTGTGTGTGTGTGCGCGCGCGCGCCTGATGTATACCGTGTTTCATGCAGGTACTATAAGGGGCCAGAAGACGGTGTCTGATTCCTAGGAGCTGACATTACAGGTGATTATGAGCCAATGATCGTGGGTGCTAGGAACTAAATAAACCTGGGTCCCCTTCTCTGCAAGAGCAGCAAACATTAATAACTAACTGCTTGGCTATTTTGAGGCCTCCCGAATCAAATTCTAAAATAATTATGCAGAAGTGATAATATTAACAACAACTCAGGGCTGAAGCTATAGCTTAGTGCAAGGGTAGCTAGTCTAACATATACTACAATCTTAGGTTTTATCATCAATGAAGTAAAAAAAAATAAAAGAAATAAATATGAGACTATAACTTAAACCCAAAATGAGTTAGTGCCATGTGACAGAGACTCAAGCATTTTGTTCTGAAAGTCTTAAATTTGTCATTTCACAATTATTTTTTAAATATTAGCTTGCAAACTATGTACTTAGCGCCCACTCTTACCTTTACTATTCTCCAAGTGACCAAGTAAGATGCATTGCTTCTTTTTTGTTTGTTTGTTTTTCGAGACAGGGTTTCTCTGTAGCTTTGCCTACAGAGTACTTAATTGTAAAAACTTGTGTGTATATTATGGAATTCCCACAACAGGAATAAATCTTTGCGTGACTGCAAATCTAAACAATGGACTTGCTCTTTAGAAATATAAACACATATACATGTTCTGTCTAGCACTCTTGAGGACTGTCCTTTTTAAACAAACGAGAGCTTTATCTGTAAGCTTGTGTTTTAACAGGAAAATAAAGTTTTCAGGAATAAAGTGAAAATATATGTAGTAGCACACATTTAGAAAAGCATTGACACTCAGACATACCTTTCTTGCTAAGATCAATAGCAGCTTCTAAAAGCACTTCTAATTCCCCTTTTGGCAAAACTGGAACGACCCATCGAGGCCTAAGAATTTATAAAATAGAGGCTTAATGGTTGTGTATTAAATATAAAACGTACTATAGTCAGTTACTAATTACAATTATTCATTTTACTATGAAAATATTAAGAATTAACTAAAATAACATTAAACACTAACAGTGTGCCTGGCTGAATTTTCTTTTTAACAATTAAGTATCATTTGTTGTATCTACAAGAAGACTTTTAAAAAATGTAAGAAATATTATAATAAAATACCAAATTGTGCATCAGATGCCTATTATTAAACTTCACAGGAAAGGGCTTTCAAAATTCAGATTAGAAGTATGCTTTGAACTTCTTCACAAAGAACAAAAACTTCAGGAGGCCAAGACTGATTCATGCCTCATAATCTAGCAATTTTTTCTAAAGAATCTGCAAAATCCACAGGTGACCCCCCCTTAAACAAAGATGCAGCCTTCTCTTTAGTTTCAGTGCTGACCATCTGGCTATCCACCCTTTTCATAGGCCTTCCCAATCATCACCATTAATTCACCCATTGTCCCCAGAAGAGTCAACCTTCTTCTAGCCAACCACTGAAATTTCTCCTAAGAGCTGGTCTTAACTCAATCTCAACTGCTCTTGCCCCTTTTTAGTAAAAACATTCCATTAATAACCTATTGGAAATAAATAACTACCCACCATTATTTTAAAAATGTCCTTTGCATTTTTCTTCCATAAAGAATTGTTTTTATGCAACCTAATATCTAGCCTGCATATTTTATCAACCACTAGACAAATCTGAAATGTAACAATGCAACTTTCCGCTATGTCATTTCTGCTATTAAGAAAAACCAAGAACCATTATATATATATCCTAACATTGATCTGACACAGCCCAGCTTACTATACCCAAAACTTGCAATTACCATAAATGGAGAAAACATGATACAAATTCAAACAATATTTACCTACAAATACAGCCTTACAGAAGGTGCAAGTAGGAAAACTCCCCCAAAAAAGTAAAAGAAAAAAATTGATTCGACAATAATTCATTGCATGTGATTATTATAAGCTGCTACTAGGAGCAAAAATTCTTTTAAATGTTCCCTTTAAGATGAATCAATTGAAAATATTCCAAACAAGTAAAACAAGTTACAAAATTATAAGATTTTCTATGTACAGAAAAATACATATATAGTTATAAACACGAATATGGAACAATGTACTCCTGATTTATGTTAAGAGAAATTTTTGGTTGGGATATGTAAAGGGGATAAAGCTGGGGGAAGGGGTTAGATAAATTTTATTTACTATATATTATACAACATAGTTCTATGCTTATTTAACAATGCATACTTATTACTAAGGACTTTAGATTTTTGTTTTGTGTTTTCTCTCCAAATAGGGTCTATGTGGCTCTGGCTGCCCTAGAACTTACTATGTAGTCCAGGATTATCCTGAACTCACAGAGATCTGCCTGCCTCTGCCTCCCAAGTGCTGAGATTAATGATGTGCACCACTACACCCAGCTCAGTTTGTTTAATGCAGAGGACTTTTATTTCTCCATGTATCTAACAGTTTTTACTTTGATTAAGTAAAAATACACCAAAAAAAATCAAAATTCCTAAGAGTATATTTTCATTATCCTTTTAAAAATGTTCTCTTTTTAATTATTTTATGTGTATGAGAGTATTAAGTCTGCATGTATGCTTGGTACTTTTCAAGGCCAAAAGAGGTAACCATAACTCCCCGGGTCTAGAATAACAGATGACAGATGGGTGCTGCCATACGGTGCCAGGAACAGAATCTGAGTCCTCTGGAAAAGCAGCAAGTACTCTTGCTGGTTGAGCCATTCATTGCTCCAGTGTCCACTACTCTTTCTGAGGGACCCTTGTTGAGCTCATACTACCCAGTGAGGACTACACTCAGATAGGGTGTTTTGACATACACTTCTGTTTCTTTACATTCTTTCCTTACCCTAAAGAACATCTTAAAAGTATCATGAAGGGCATGTCCTGTTTGTTTCAGGGATACCCTAAAGTTATTAAACTTAGGAATATGCCAACTGAAAACCTGCTTCATCATTGGTCAGATGGTGGCACATGCCCTTACCAGCACTGGGAGGCAGAGGCAGGTGGATCTCTGTGAGCTCAAGGCCAGCCTGGTCTACAGAGCGAGTTCCAGGACAGTCAAGACTGTTGTAAGAGAAACCCTGTCTTCAAAAACCAAAGGAAAACAAAACAACAAACAAAAAACCGCAAACAGTTCTACTTTGGAATCAAAAAAATATGGCCCGATGTAGGTGCCTATTGTTAACCTCAAAATTTCTCACTCTTTTTCATTATATCCACCAAGAACCATGGGTTATAAAGTACTTGGTAGTGATTATGATGGCAGTAGATTCCTCATCACTGTCTTTGTGTTACCTATCACATAGAATGCTGGAAAACCTGGCTTTCTTATGTATTAATACACCAGAAACAAAACCAACTGACCTGTTGATCATATCATCTAACTTTGCCAAGTCAGTATGTGGAAATGCAGGTTCCTCATCTTCAATCTGTGGAGGGGCATCACCTTGACCTTGCTCATCAGGAGGAGTTGCCGGGGAATTCTCATTGGAAGAATCGGGTGATGAAGTCTTGATTAAAAATTAAATATTCAGATATTAACTTTCTATAACACAAACACACTAGTCCAAACACTAATAGATTAGTAATATTTTTTAAAATGTCAGTAGCATAAAATTTTACAAAGAGATCACTGAAAGCTTATGATTTAATATGTTCTTTCAGAATTTGTGAACTATGAAATGAAGTAAGCAACTTAATGATGAATTTTTACATTTAACATGGAAAACACTGCAGTTACCACACAAAGTCACCAGAAGAATTCAAGTGCCAGAAGCCCCATATAAAGAGCTAAATTGAAGTCTGTAACTTTAGAAACCTGTTTTTAACAGCCAAAACACTTTGTCCTGTGCTTACAAGCTCACAAAAAATATGGACAAAAACCAATTTTAAACATCTATAAATACCACACCAACAAATAAAACAACAGCAAGGACATTTTAATTACCTCCTTGTGATCATTTTAATGTAAAAATAAAACGATTCATGGATGTGTAAATTTTCAATAAAATTAGGACTGTCAGCCGGGCGGTGGTGGCGCACGCCTTCAATCCCAGCACTCGGGAGGCAGAGGCAGGTGGATCTCTGTGAGTTCGAGGCCAGCCTGGTCTACAAGAGCTAGTTCCAGGACAGGCTCTAAAAAAGCTGCAGAGAAACCCTGTCTCGAAAAACCAAAAAAAAAAAAAAAAAAAAAAAAAAAAAAAAAAAATAGGACTGTCATCTGTCCTTTTCATTTTCAGAATCAGGGCTGTATCTGTTCCCTTTCCAGTCAATATCTAAGTAGTCAAAATTTTCAGCATTGCACAAATTAAAATTAATGAGCTTTCCATGTATAAATCTTGTAGAAAGCAAATTTTTCTTTAAGACAGGACACTAGAAATATTTACTACAACAATATAGACAATTTGTTTAAAAACTATTAGCATACATTGTCAAATTACATTCTAGAACGTTCTCAAATACTGCATATCTGAGGAATGTTCATCCCATTTGTCACTCGTTTTTATGACATACTTGGAGCTTTAAAATCTATATGCACAGATTTTTAAAGCTAAAAATTTGATTAAGAAATTCCCCTTTATGGGCCAGCAAGATGGCTTAGTAAGGTGCTTGCCACTGAGCCTGATGACTCAAGCTAAACAAGAACACACATGGCTCAAAAATGACTACCTCTACTTACTAATTTTTTAAAATTTTCTCTTTATTTTATTTCAGTATGTGTAAAGTTATCAAGAAACTGAGTCCTGGGCTGGAGGGATGACTCAGCAGTTAAGAGTATCCACTGCTCTTACAGAGAATTGGAGTTCAATTCTCAGCACCCATACCAGGAAGCTCACAACCACCAGTTCCAGGGAGATATCACACTACCTCTGTAGGTACCTGTACTTAGTGCATATATCCACACATAGATGCACATACACACATATAATTAAAAATAATGAAAAGAAAAACGGAACAACATAAACAAAACCCTAAGCCCTAATCGGACACTGATTAAATCTTTGGTTGCTTCTTTATGGCCCAACAGTATCAGATTTTGTAAAATAAATAAAATCTTATCATTAAATAACATAGAATAGCCTGGATGGTGGTGGCACACACTTTTAATCCCAGCAGTTGAAAGGTAAAGGAAGGCATATCTCTGTGAATTCAAAGTCAATATAGTTTACAATGTGAGTTCCAGGACAGCCAGTGCTACAAAGAAACAAGCCCTATCTTGAAAAAACCAAAACCAAACCAAATCAAACCAAAAAATAGAAATAAGAAACAAGGAGAAATTCTATAGGTAAAGAGTGGTTCTATAGGTAAGAATGTAATTCACTTTTATTCTTTTGTTTTAAAGATGAGAGTTATCGTCAATAGATGAAAAATATATATTAATACCTAACAGACATGAAATACTACTATCACAATCCTAAGACCGCTACAAAACCAAGTATATTTTAAAATAAAATTAATGTCTTAAAAAAGATTTTGTTCATATATATACCATTTCCTTCCTGCCTGCATGTATGCCTGTATACCAGAAGAAAAAAACAGATCTCATTATAGATGATTGTGAGCCACTATGTAGTTGCTAGGAACTGAACTCAGGACCTCTGAAAGTTTTCTTAACCTCTAAACCATCTCATCTCTCCAGCTCCATAACATACACTTTTAATCCCAGCACTTGGGAGGCAAAGACAGGAAAATCCTTGAGTTTAAGGCCAGTCTGATTTACGTGGGAGTTCCAGGACAACCAGATACATAGTGAGAAACCCTGTTTCAAAATAAATATAACGTTAACGAACAAGATTTCTTTTCACTGAAAGCCCTGCCAAGCCATGAAAATTGCAAGAAGAGGTTAGAATCCACATACAACACAGATAATAAAGAAGAGGGAGAAAGATAAACTACTAGTTCCTGGTTTAAAAAGTCATTATTGGTGTCCAACAATCCTTTGACTATATTTAAAAAAACTTGAATACTGATCTTCAAATTTATGGGACAGGAAAAACTTTACTTTGTCAAGTTTTGTGACCATATGTATTAGCATTTTATGTCTCAAAAAAATAAGAACTAGAAAAGGAAATGAATTAAGAAAGTTGGCACATTTGAAAGGGAGGACCTGGTTTGCTCATTTTCTCTCAAGTGGCAGAGGAAGGGGAGGAAGACACACAGACAGACAAGAGAAAGAAAGAGAGAGAGGTCTCTTCTATCAGACTAATGATAGAATATAACCTCTAACAGCTGAATAGTAAAAACCTAGCCCCAAATCACAAATATAAGTACTCTACAATAACAACACTTTTGCTTTAAAACTTACTCATACAAACTCCACAAAAATGTATGCCCATTACTCATACACAACCTCAACCAGTTTACCCATAGCAGTACTACAGGGGCTGCATTATCACAAATGTATAAAACTATATAGATTAGAAAGGGCTAAGATAAATTTCAGAAGATAAAAACAAAAAAATCAAATCCAAAGAAAGTAAAGAACAGTAAGAACATGTGGTATGTTTTGGGGGAATATCAAAGTCCCCAAAAATATTTGGGGGGCATTAATGACATTGGTAAGCCCCTAGAAAGATTAATCAGGAGAGAGAATACAAATCAGCAGTATCAGAGAGGAATAAAGACACCGCCACAAGCCCCCAATATAAAAAAAAAATAGTACAGCACTCGGGAGGCAGAGGCAGGCGGATCTCTGTGAGTTCGAGGCCAGCCTGGTCTACAAGAGCTAGTTCCAGGACAGGCTCTAAAAAAGCTGCAGAGAAACCCTGTCTTGAAAAACCAAAAAAAAAAAAAAAAATAGTAAAAAGGATATTTCAGGATCTGAGGTGAGAAGCATATTCAGGAACCTGAGTTCCATTTCAGTACCCAAGGGCACAAACAGTATTATAAACAACTACATCTAAATAAAGTTGGTGCTTTAGATGAAGTGGACAAAACTGACCCCCCCCCCCAAAAAAAAGAAAAAAATTTTTAAAGAAAATCCTTCTTGGGCTGGAGAGATGGCTCAGAGGTTAAGAGCGTTGCCTGCTCTTCCAAAGGTCCTGAGTTCAATTCCCAGCAACTGCATGGTTGTAATGGGGTCTGGTGCCCTCTTCTGGCCTGCAGGCATATACACAGACAGAACATTGTATACATGATAGATAGGATGGATGGATGGATGGATGGATGGATAGATGGATAGATAGATAGATGATAGATAGATAGATAGATAGAAAGAAAGATGAGAGAGAGAGAGAGAGAGAGAGAGAGAGAGAGAGAGAGAGAGAGAGAGAGAGAGAGAGAAAGAAAGAAAGACAGACAGACCGACCGACCGACCTTCTTTAAAAAATGGATCTAGGCTGGGCATAGTAGCACACACCTTTAATCCCAGCACTTGGGAAGCAAAAGCAAGTAGATCTCTGTAAATTTGAAGCCAACTTGGTCTACACTAGTTCCAGAACAGCTAGGGCTATGTAGAGAAACCCTGTCTCGAAAAAAAAAAGGAAAAAAAAAAATGGATCTACACAGGGTTTGTTTTTTTTTTTTTTTTTTTTTTTGCTGTTGTTTGTTTTTGTTATTGTTTTTTAAAACCAGTAAATTTTACTAGTAAAAATCTTCCAATGGGGGAACAGGAACCAGGAGAACCAGAAACTTTACCTAAGTCGAATATAAAGTATAAAAATATTACTTTAAGGCCGGGCGGTGGTGGCACACGCCTTTAATCCCAGCACTCGGGAGGCAGAGGCAGGCGGATCTCTGAGTTCGAGGCCAGCCTGGTCTACAAGAGCTAGCTCCAGGACAGGCTCTAGAAACTACAGGGAAACCCTGTCTCGAAAAATCAAAAAAAAAAAAAAAAAACCAAAAAAAATTATTACTTTAAGAGCATCGGGACAAAGAAAGAAACTGACACCAGTATCTATACTAAGAGATCTTTACGAACATTTCACTTGATCCTCAAATAATGCCATGAAGTTCCATTACTGTTATCCCTATCATACAAACGAAGAAACTCAGGTTTAGAAATTATGTAACTTATCCAGTCATAAAGCTGGTATGGTGCAAAGGTAAAATTTGAACACCAGTATTAAGACTTCATTCTATATTCTTTAAAAAGTCTTATTGTAAACTGATTAATTTATGATTTTATGTATATGGCATACAAAAAATTAGAGTTATGATTTACTTGGTCCCATAGGCTACACTGAATAATGGTTTCTCCCAGAATCGACACGGGGCTTAAATCTTTAGTTTTATTGAAGACTGACAATGTAAGCACTAGAGTTTTTTGTTACAGCTGAAGACCTGTATTTACTTTTCTTAAACAAAACATTTATTTTTTATGGTTGCTTTACAATCATTTCTATCATGTTTCCACACAGGAGAAACTCAAATGTGTCTTTATCTATGTCTTACCTGATTCTGTTGGAGAGGGGGCTGAGACTGTCCATCAGGAGCTTGGCCCTGGTTGTCATTCCCTCCAACTGGAGAGCCACGAGTCGTGGCTGTCATACTCGACACAGGGCAGATCTTTGCAATTTTGTCTGCTTATGTAGTTGTCTTACGAAAAGAAATTATAGTCCACTTATAGAAGATGAAGTACCAGCATTTGTCAGTCTTAAAAAGCTCCAATTCAAGAATAAAACATCTTGCAGAGACCATTGCATAACCTACAAGTAAAAGGAAAGAGAACATTTTACTTTAGATATAACTATCATGAACTAAAACACTGTTACAAAGTTCAGTATCATGAGTGAATCAAGTCAAGAGAGCATAACTAAAATGACGGGTAAAAAGTAAAAAAAAAATCTAAAGCTTCATTACTACATTCAACTTAATGGTTCTATAGTTATTATTCCACAAAACCATGTAAGTCTAGCTTTATCAGGAAGTATTTCAATTTTCTCCTGGAACTGATTCCAAAGACAGGTACCAAGAAGTTAGTTGCCACTCAGTTAAATCATGGAATGGTAAACTGTCCTTAACTAGCGGGCTAATCCCTTAAGTATACTGAAAAAGCATGTACATCAGAACAAAAAACACAAACTGACTTGTAAATTTTTTTTTTTTTGGTTTTTCGAGACAGGGTTTCTCTGCAGCTTTAGAGCCTTGTCCTGGAGCTAGTGTAGACCAGGCTGGTCTCGAACTCACAGAGATCCGCCTGCCTCTGCCTCCCGAGTGCTGGGATTAAAGGCATGCGCCACCACTGCACGGCGACTTGTAAATTTTTTAAGAGAGACTACTTATCTAACAAAGATAGCAAATTAGTTCGTTCGTGTACACACACACACACACACACACACACACACAAGCGCGCGCACAAAAAAGAAGCAAATCTATCAACATCTAGATCTTGGATTTCAGATTCCATAATTATGAGAAATCCAAGCTCTATTTTATTTCCTATTCTCATTCCAAACCAAATGACTGCAAACCTTGTCATAGTAAACTGTATAGCATACTACCCTAATACAACTGAATTCATCCTAATACAACTGAATTCATCAAGTAATAATAAAGTTTCCACTTTTGATAAGGTGTTAATCACAGCACTTTGGAGCCCTAATCAAGGCAACAAGTCCCAACCACTTAGTAACAAGCATTCTTCTCAAACTAACAAAAGTACACAAAATACTACTAAAACTTTAAATCCATATTTATTAGACTACCGAGTTTCTTTTGGCCTGCAGAGTAAAAGCACCTGTGCTTTTAATGGCACTTATGTCCAGGTTCCTCATCAGATGGAATCAGGCCTATACTTCACTTTGAAAATAACAAACAAAAATCTCTTGTGATTAAATCTAATGTGAAATGTATTTGGGTCTAATTTTCACGACTCCCACTAAAATTAAAATAAACCCTAAAATTGAAGTATCACCCAACCCACTGACTGTGAGAGATTGCCTATAAACATTACAAAATTTCTTCTTATACAGCATGGTATATAAAACTACTTGGAACTCCTGCACTTCAGCATCATAACTATAAAGTGCAAGGACTTTATACAACTCATTTGTTTCTCCTGTCTGTCTGTATATTATAGAAGGTAACTATTACTTTCCCCTTTTCCCATAGTCAAAAATAAGAGTTGCAGTTTATTAAACCTATTCAGAACCAAATCTAATTTGTATCTGCCTCTACATTATGTTTTCTTAAAGTAAAGAAAAACAAAGTGTACCTTTTACCGATGGGTTAATGAGGAAAATGAAATGGTGACTGGTTATAGGTCTCTGATAGAAAACTACTTCTTCAATATTTCATATGTAAGACTATTTTGCCTGTGAAAGCAGTGACCTCAGAGGCCAGAAGAGGGAGACAGATCCCTTGGAACTGGAGCTAAGATTGCCAGCCACCCTCCCATAAATACTATTAGGAGGTGTGGCTTTGTTGGAGGAAGTTATCACTGTGGGAGCAGACTTTGAGCTCTTATGTACATTCAAGATACAAGATACAGTAAGACGCACCGCTTCCTGCTGCCTGAAACATGTACTCTAAAGCTACCTCTCTAGCACCTTGCCTGCCTGCATACTGCCATGATGATAATCCCTGAACTGTAAGCCACCCCAATTAAATGTTTTCCTTTATAAGAGAGAGGAGGAAAAAAAAGATTGCCAGTCACCACGAGTTCTGGGAACCAAACCCAGGGGGCTCTAATCTCCTGGAACTGGAGCTATAGACAGTTGTGATCTGCCACGTGGGTCCTGGGAACTGAACCAGAGACCTCTGCAAGATCAGTAAACCACCAAGCCATCTTTCTTGCCTACTATACACATAGGCACAGACAAGACACACCTCCTTCCTTACATATATATTCAAAAGTCCTACTCTATAGTCAAACGAAAGCTATTGGATAAAAGTGATGAGAAAAAAATCATCCCAGACAAAAGCACCACATAGACTACTAAGGGGCAAAATTATAGAAATCTATCAATCAAAAATTTTTGAAGATAGATGATTCCTAAAATTGAACTTTTCAATGAATTATTTCCTTGTGTTAAATATTCTAAAACGTAACTAGTTATATTAATAAACTGACTTATTTTTAAAAATTAAGTTTTTTAAAAATAAGCTGGGGAGATAGCTCAGTGCACAAAATACCTGCTACAGAAGCACGAGGACCTGAGTTTAATTCTCAGCACCCCCATAAAGAGCCAGACAAAGCAGCACGTTTGCAATCTCAGCACTGGGAAATAGAGATAGTAGGATCCCTGGGGTTTACTAGCCAGCTACTGTAGCTCAATCTTTGAGTTCCAGTTTAGTTAGTACTGGTGGCTTGCCACCAAGCCTGACAACCTGAGTTTGATCCCTGAGATCCACATGGTAAAAGGAAAGAGCCAATTTCTATAGTCTGTCCTCTTTCTTCCACACACATGCTGTGGCACAAATGCAGTAAGAAATTTAAAAGGGATGGATAGATACAGCAGTTAAGAGCACTGGCTATTCTTGTAGAAAACTCAGGTTATATTCCTATAATCTACAAGAAGTTTATTATCCTCTGTAACTCCCAGGGGATCAATCAGATAACCTTTTCTGGCTTTCTCAAGCACCAGGCATGCATGTGGTACACATATATGCAGGTAAAACAGACATAATTTTTTTTAATTAAAAAATTTAAAAAATAAGGAAGAGAGTAATTAAGAAAGATAAACCAGCATTGACCTCTGGCACCCATAGACACACAAAATTTGTAAAAAATATTATTCAATGGGCACATGAAAGGTGAAAGGTCATGCTATGGAGTTTTAAAGACAATACATTTATAATTTAACATTAAGCCCATAGCCATAAATACAAACATCTCTAAGCAATCTTATTTTAAAATTTTTAAAACTGTTTGGCAGTGTTGGCACGCTGCCTTTAATCCCAGCACTCGGGCAGAATCAAGTGTATCTCTGAGTTTAAGGCTAGCCTGGTCAAGTTCCAGGACAGCCAGTGATACACATAGAAATCTTGTCTCGAGCCGGGCCGTGGTGGCGCACGCCTTTAATCCCAGCACTCGGGAGGCAGAGGCAGGCGGATCTCTGAGTTCGAGGCCAGCCTGGTCTACAAGAGCTAGTTCCAGGACAGGCTCTAGAAACTACAGGGAAACCCTGTCTCGAAAAAAAAAAACAAAAAAAATATGAAATCTTGTCTCGAAAAATAACAACAAAAGGTAACAACAAACAAACAAACAAAAAAAAAAACAAGAAAAGAAAAAAAATGACAAGAAAAAAGAAATTCCAAACAAACCTCAGGGGACAATTTGCTAAAACTCAAGTCTCACCTTCCACTATGTAGGTCCTAGGGATTGAACTTGAGTTGTCAGGTTTGGAGGCAGGAACCTTTATCTGCTGTGTCATCTCACCGGCCCCTCTAAGCAATTTTTAAATTTAACCTTTCCTCAAAAACAAAAGATATCCCTGGAGCCCGGCTGTGGTGGCACACGCCTTTAATCCCAGCACTTGGGAGAGAGAGGCAGATGGATCTCTGTGAGTTTGAGGCCAGCCTGGTCTACAAGAGCTAGTTCCAGGACAGGCTCCAAAGCTACAGAGAAACCCTGTCTCAAAAAACCAGATAGACAGATATCTACATAGATAGGTAAAAGATCTCATTGTCCTAGCTCCCAATACTCCTATAATTATCAGTACATGAGCTCATCATTCTGAATTTTTATGATTCCAACCATTAAGAACGAGGTTCCAAGTGTGATGTCTGGTCTAGACAACTTTACAACCAATCAATTCAGAAAATGCAAATGAGGATGTTCAATTTTTGGTATGTTACTCCATGTCAACTAAATATTCACATTCTATTTTCAACACTAGTTAGAGCCCTCCACATAAATCTTGTAACTAAGTCACTTCTATCTGGCTATGGCTCTATCCTAAGGATAATTTCCTCGAAGTCAAAATAGACATGCACCCTGCACTTGAAAGTCCTTATGGCAACAGAAATGTACAACTTAGAAATGCTTGATAATTAGCCAAATTCTCTTTACTCAGGCCTTCTCCACAGTGAGGTCTGTCAAGTCCTACATATACAATTATGATAATGAAAGCTTCAGTAGATGTTAGTATCCATTCTAGGCATTTTCAAAGCCAACTTTTCAGGCTATTGTAATTTGACAAATTTTAAATTAAAAAATGACTTCAAGAATGGTGCTATCAGGAGCTCTGGTGAGCAGTTTCCTCAGTAAAAGCACCAACACCAGGTAGGGAAAAAATTAAGTCTCTGGAAATTGTCTTAAGAACATCGATAACAAACTACAAAACTTTTGAGCAAGAAAAATATACCATTATCTCATTTAAACCACTGCACTTTTCATTCTACAGGAGCACACCAAAGAACAATGGGCTCTCCCCTTCTAGTTAATAGTATCTCCCTGGGAGAAAAAAAGTAGCTAGATTTCTCATCAATCCAGCAAGAGGTTCTATTGCAGGGAAGACTATCAGGTCTGGGCTCCTTTGTTCCACTCAGGTCCCACTTGTGGGACACAAGTTCTACTTCAAGGGCAGCAAACCAAAAATACTATAGTCCTAATGTAATGGTTCTCACCACAATCCATCCATAGGGTCAAGGTTCCAAGGCAGGAGACAGGCTGAGTCACAGAGTGAATGTTGGCTCCATGAAGCACTCTGCACAGGGTAAGTAAGTGCTTTAACTATAACAGAAGCCAGCTACAGTCTACTGCTTCAGTTCTGGTGGTATAAAGTTCCACCAGGGGTGGGGGATGGGGGCAGAGAGTAAAAACAGAAATCTCTAAAGTTCTCTTATAGTAAACTGGCTATATTTCGATTAAGATATTGGTAGTTCCATAAAAGTCAACAAATTAAAATACCTAACTAGCAGTTTACCAAAGAGAACAAGGGAAATGGAACTATAACCAACCAACCTGGGTCAAAATAGAACCTTAAGAACCAGCACAAAAGATTATCCCTGAAAAATGAGAATTCAATTGATCAGGGATCAGACTGTGGGGAATTTTATAAGCCAAAACATCATGTAAAACAACAGAGCAATCAGTAGGTAATTAGTAAAAGCTAATAGTTGGGTGGAGGAGCGCGGGCAAAGACAAAAGTACAAGTGAAATTAAAAATCCACTGACATGGTCCAACAGCAGAACTTTCTGACACAAAAAACTATCAGCAAACTTGCAGGTTGTTAGATAGCAATATGAAAGAGTAAGAAAAACATGAACAGATAGATCATCAGAGCAATGTGGCACACATCAATATAGGGTAATGAAAAATAAAAGATTTGTGATGAGATATGGTCAAAACCTAACACCAAATTTAATGGAAAAACATCAAAGGCTTTCAACAAATTCCAGATGGAGTATATGTTAAGATCAAGACCAAGAAATTTCAATAATCAACCTGACAAAATCCAAAGACATCTTGAAACAGAAAATTTGGTGTGGATACATTTTGCCTCTTCTTAACAGATTTAAAGCATAAAAGGCAAATCTTATGATGGCCGAGGATTTGGCAATGAATTCTTCTAATAGCAAAAGCAAAAAGAAACAGACAAACCAGATTTAACTAAAATTACGAACTTTGAAGGCTTGGGGTGTAGCACAATGGGAGAATGCAAGCACTGTATGTGAACAGGCACTTAGCTCGATCTCCAGCACCAAAGATCAAAAAAAAATTAAAGGGTCAACAAGATGTCTGAGTAAGCCAAAGGCTCTTGCCACCAAGACTGACAACCTAAATTTAATCCATGCCCGGAACTCACATGGTAGAACAGACTCGCAACAAGTTGTTCTCTGACCTCCACACTGAGCACTATGACAACACAGACACACACACCCCCTATAAATAAATGTAATAATCGGAGTTCAAATGATACCCTAAAGACAAAGGGGTAACCATCTAAATGGAGAAAAATGATAAATGATCAGATTATGAATCTGTATTTAGAACAAATATTTATCCAATTCAACAGACAATCCAGCCGAAAGATGAGCGAAAGATCTGAAGAGATATTTCTCTAAATGCACATTAAAAGCACAACTGCATATCACATATCCCTCAGGATGGTTGTAATAAAGATAGGGAAATAAAGTGGTGGCAAGAATGGGGAGAAATTGGAACCTTTTTATGTTGCTGTTTGTTTCTTGAGACAGGATTTCTCTGCGTAATAGCCCTGACTCTCCTGGAACTAGCTCTGTAGACCAGACTGGCCTCAAACCTTAGAGATCCACCTGCCTCTGCTTCCGAGTGCTGGGATTAAAGGCTTGCACTACCATCACCCAGCATGTGTTTCTTTTAAAAGAGGAAATTTTATCAAGTGTGGTGATACCTTTAATCCCAGCACTCTGGAGGCAGAGGCAGGCAGTTTGAGACTACCTAGTCTACATACGAAGTTTCAGGCTAGCAAAGGCTATATCATAAGACCCTGGGGAGGGAGGGAGGAATAGGGATAGAGGGAGAGAGGGGGAGAGGAGAGAGAGAAAAGATAAATTTTGATGTGCTGTGACATGCATGAAAACCTTAAGGCATTATTTTATGAAATAAGCCAATCAGGAAAGGAAAAAAACATGATTCCATTTATGAGATACATATAGTTATCAAATTCATAAAGTAGAACTGTAGTAGTTGCCAGCCTTCCCCAATAATACTATTACTATTTTGTAGCTATAAGCTTAATGTCCCATACTTGGTTTTGTCTAGTCACACGCTCTATTTTAGAAATTTGTTTTTGCAGTTCTACCTGATCTTTATATGCACTTTAACCTTGTATCCCAACTCAGTAACTTCATTCTTCCGTATACACATTTCCTTCCATTATGCTACCTTAAAAAGATCTTATACTTACTGTAGGTTGTCAGGAATTTAGGACCTTTTCAAAGGCATGTTATTGTATTAGAATTGTAATACTTTTTAATAATTACAAAGTAACAGCCTTTTTAAACTGTCACTAATTTCGGGTAATCAAATTGCTCTCAATTCTACTGTTTCCCACAAACCCCATTATTTTTTCAAGCAGAATACAGGTTTTTCTCAGCAATGTATACAGTGTAATACAACAGACCCACAACAAAAAGCTCTTATCTCCAAGTATCATCTTGCTCTCTAGGTAGCTAACATTTCTAGAGATTATTAGAAAGCTTTAATGAGAGAATGTGCAAGTGCCAGGAACACACAGAAGGAACCCAGTAAATGATAGGTGGTTTAACAAGTGTTGGTTATTTCTCAAAATGCTGATTAAGATTATTACTCATCCTTGGCAATTCATATTTTTGAACCTTCAAAGGCTCCTTAAAAATATGATCTCTAGGCTAATTCAAGGAAAGTCTCCAAAATAAATACATTATTAAGATTTTCTGCTTTTGATATATTGTTCACAATTGTTATGGATGATTTGTGAAATAGATAACTTCTAGTTTTACATAATATAGATGTTATTATATTGCATTAACCCAAAACTCTACTATACTTGATAGTTATTACACTGTCCTTTGTGAAAACTGAATTTCAAGTAAAAAAATTCTTACTCTCTGTAATAAAATTCAGTGTTATAATATTCCTATCAGTTTTAGATCTAAAGAAAATAGAAAGGAAATTAAAGAAACCAGTAACAAGAAGACATCAAAATTAAGCAGTGCCATACAACTTACTAATTATCTGCTGAATGAAAGAACATACAAATGACTCACCCTTTCAGGTAGAAAGGTATCTTTCCTACTTAATAGAGAAATGACTTAGTAATAAGTATGCAATTGTGGTCCCAGGTCATGTGACTATACCTGCTAGGTTTCTATCAATGCTAAACTGGCTTGAATTTGCTAATTCTGGTTCTAAAGAGAATCTTTTAATTACTTCCTGTTACAAATGTAACTTAAGAGAGCCAGGACTGAGTTCAAGGTGTTCAAGGACAACCCAGTCTACAAAGCAAGTTCCAGGACAGCCAGGGCTACCCAGAAAAACCTTATTCTGAAAAACCCAAAATAAATAAATAAATAGACCAACAAATAAATGTTACTTAAATATATATAGAAACAAAATTAAGATTAAACATTTATTTTGGCTTTAAAGTTATATAAATAAAAATATACAACTACAAAACCAAAATATATGTATTAACTAAGTACAAACAAACTTATTAATATAACATGACAGACGTCAGAGTAGTTGTGACTACTAAGGCTTGAGTTTCTGAGGTTTCATGTGTATACAACCATCATATGTCATGTGCGAGACAGCTTTCCCACTTCTACTTCAATTACCACACCACTCTGTACACGTGGTATGTGCTCTATCATTTGCCCTTGGCACCAACACATCATTCATATATTAAGTCGGCCTGCTATTCTCATTATCCCAGAAATCAACAGTTGAAAACAGATTAACAACTTGTGATTCATGAAAAAAAAATGACTACAAGAAATCAGGATGGGATGGCTCAAAGAACATTTAAGATTTGAAAATAGCCAGTCAAAATGAAGGAAGAGTCTATATCTACTCTTCCTCTGGACATTTTTAACATTGCAGTGCTCCTTGCTGCCAGCAAAAGTTTTTTTCTTTTTTTGTGACTGGTTTATTGGTTACAGTTCTACCCCCCAAAATATAACATTAGGCTAAATATCTACCTTAATCCTTTTTCTCCAAAATACTGGAACTTATTGTACATATAGTTCTGGGTCTCTTTTCAACAGATATACTTTTATTTAAAATTTCTTTATTAAATCCTTGCAAAGGGTACAAGAGTAGGATAAATTCCAGCCCCCAAAACATATCAGCCAACATTATGTGAGCAACACTGTTTAAAACATTGAAGACATAAAGTAGAAAACCCTTCTGTAACATGTATCACCTACCCTACTCTTGAAATGGCAGCATAAAATGAACTCAAAGTTACCAGTTTACAGAATTTATTAATCTTTGTCAAAATGTTTTAAAAGTGACTAATCCAAAAGAATGAAACAAGGACTTCATTTAATAATTTAATCAAGGCAGACAGATCATTAATAATTAACTTTATATACAGCTTTTTACTTGCTTGGATCTTCCACAACTAGACTGGTTAAGTCAAAAAAGTAAAGGCAAAAAAGAATAAAGGATCTGACAAAGGAAACAACAACTTCAAATTGCTTCTCATTAATGAGGTTATCTCCAGCGTATTCAAAATCCACAAAACTGATCATTTATCCAAACTGCACAATTGAAAATGTCTTTGTATATGTAGTTTACATAATTGTCACAGTTCTGTAGTATTTTCATCACCCACAAAGAAACCTCATCCAAAAGCTAAGCTCAGGGGTAAGCTATATGCAAGAGACCCTGAAATTCCATACCAGTACCAGAAAAAGAGAAAGAAACCATACTCCCATCATTAAGCAGTCACTCCTCATTCCTTACACCCTTAATCTACTTTCTATCTTCTGCAATTCATTTCACTTCAGAATGCTTTTAAAGTTCATCTGAGTTGTAGTATGTATCAGTACTTCATTTTTTATTGCTAATATACTGTTGTATATATTTTATGAATTATATTCACCATGAAAGCATTTCAGTTGTTTTTTGTTTGTTTGTTGAAATAGGGTTTCTCTGTGTAGCCCTGGCTGTCCTGGCTCTGTAGACCAGGCTGGCTTTGAACTCAGAGATCCACCTGCCTCTGCCTCCCAGGCGCTGGAATTAAAGGTGTGTGTCACCACCACCACCTGGCTTCAACTGTTTTCTATTAGTGTTTATATACATTAATTCCATTCTAAAGTCTGTCTTTGTGCAATCAACACTAAATTTAGGTTTCATCAAAATAAGACCAAAAAGATTAATTCTTAAACAGAAAAGCCAAATCGAAGTTACCAAAATGGAATTTTAAAGAATACCATGTTCAAACAAAAAATGGAAATTCACAATTTAAAATGGGTACGTAGTGTGCAAAATTAAAAAAAAAAAAGACAGGGTCTCCAAATATACCCAGTTTGATATGAAATACATCCCCACCCCATCCCCAGTCTATTGCCACACACAACACTTTTAAGAAACAAAGGGCTAGGTGGAACTACAACAACAAAAATTTTCATAGTTTTATTTCACAAAACAGAGATCATAATGATAAATTCGATACATACTTAAACGTGAAGTTAGTTAACTACCAAAGACATGCACAAAATGTGTGTACTCTTTTTTTAAAGACAAGTCTCACGATGTAGACCTGTAGACCTAGCTGACCTAGAACTTAGATTTGCCTACCTCTGCCTCCCGAGTGCTGGGATTAAAGGCGTGTCCCACTATGCCAGGCTCTGTGTCAACATTTGAATTGGTTAAAAAAAAAAAATCACTGAAATCTGAGTCACAACCAACAGAAGAATGGATAAATAAAACAAGATAATTTCATAAAATGCACATTTCACAGTAATGAAAGAAATTAGTGAATCATGCATTAAGCAAATATGTGTGTATATATGACATAATTGAAAAACAGGTTAAAATGTTTCTGGAGTAATAAGGGGACTTTCTAGACTACTACTAAAACCATTCTGTATCATAACCTGATTGATATACTGATATACTGGTAAATTATCTGTTAAAAAGTAAAACTTTATAGTAGATAAGCCATTCTAAACATCTAAACTTTCCTGGAAACAGCAGTCTAATAAGTTACTGGTTCTCCTGGCTTCTGTAAGATCGTTTTCCCCCCTAGAGATCACAATTTTTTCCTCAGTAGGATATTACTTGCTAGCTGGGCAGTGGTGGCACACAGCTTTAACACCAGCACTTGGTAAGCAGAAGCACGCGGATCTCTGAGTTTGAGACCAGTCTGATCTACAGACTGAATTCCAAGACAGCCAGGGCTGTCCTATCTCAAAAAAAAAAAAAAAAACAAAAACAAAAACAAAAACAACAACAACAACAAAAAAAAACCAAAAAAAAAAAGAAAGAAAAAGAAAAGAAAGAAAAAGGAAAATTAAAAAACAAAAACAACCTCTGTGCAGTACCTTGGCTTTGCAGGTAAGTCAAAAGACCCAAAAGGTTATGAAATGATTTATAATAGATTTGGATAGCTAAAGTTGTGAAACAGTCCTGACTGGTTCCAACAAACTTAGTACTGACTATCCCCATTCTCACTTAAAATGAAGAGAGAGATCTGAGGAAAACAAACCCTACAAAATAGTAACCAATAAAACTGAAGCCTACCTTAAACAGACTATTCACCTATTTTTACTGGTTTAGTTATTTTTAAAGTAGCAAAACACCACCTACACAAAACAAGGAGAGCTTACAGTTAATGCTTTCTGGTGCCAGATCCTGGGCCCCTTACATTTAGAGGATGAGGGTGATAAACATATTTAGAAAATCCACCCTTTTAATGTAAAGGTACCCATTGCAAGAGTACTCGTTCTATAACCCAAATTGTGGTCTGTGACCTTTCAACACATCTCAGCAGACAGCAACTCCCAGTAGGAGTGAATTGGAGCTAGGAGAAACTGTATTTTGCTCTAGTCTCTTATAGCATGAATTCTAATTGTTCTTAATAAAAACTCAGAATCAGCTATCAGATGAAAGCTGAAGGATCAGAGAAGCAAGAGTGGTCAGCCTCTACCAATGCTCAGAACAAAGGGGTGACTGATTCCTTTCCTTAGACTGCTGCCTCAGATTGCACTGCACTTCAGACTGCATCTGAACTCTGTCTCCTGTCTAATATTCCTCTCTCCGCTTAGTCATATCTCTTCCTGTTTCCACCTCCCTAGTGCTGGGATTAAAGACATGTGATCCCTAGTGCTGTGATCACCTTTGTGTGAGCTATTTCTCTTTTACACTGGATCAATTTTGTTAGCCCAGGGTGGCCTTGAAAGAACAGAGATCCATCTGCCCTTCTCCCAAACCCCGAGATTAAAGGTGTGCATCACCACTCCCTGGCCTCTAGTGGCTTAGTTCTGCACTCTGATCTTCAGGCAAGCTTTATTTGCTAAAATACAAACAAAATATCACTACAGTTTCTATACATAGAGTCTTGTGGATCCCATTCTTTTATTTCATTCTCAAAAATCTTTATTACTTAACAAAACTATTAAAGTATCTAAATTTCCTTATACCAATTTCAATATATCCACCATGCTAATGCTCGGAACCTTTGTGTTTGTGCATGCAGGCAAGTGCATATGTAAGCCAGATGACAATCTTGGGAGTAGTTCATTAAAAGTTTGTTACCCACCTTATTTTTGAGACAGGGTCTCTCATCCAACTGTCCAAATAGGAAAGGCTGAGCTGGCCAGTGAGCCCTAGGGATCCATCTATCTCCATTTCCTGATTGCTGAAATTAACAGATGCATGCTGTGCCTGACTTTTTTATGTGGTTTCTGGGGATTTAACTCAGGTCTTCATGCTTTAATAATTGGTTTATCTCCCCAGCTCCCTCAAAATTATCTTTAAAAAGAAAACCCAAAAACTACTGTCTTTCACTTAAAGGTCATTTGCTTATTATTCTTTTGTTGTTTCAAGACAGGGTTTGTATAGCCTTGGCTTTCCTGGAACTACATCTGTAGACCAGGCTGGCCTCAAACCCACAGGGATCTGCCTCAAGTGCTAGGATTAAAGATATGCGCCACCACCGCCTGGCTCACTTATTCTAAAACCCAAACTTAAGTTCCCTAAACATACACCTTGTAACCTTAGCCTTAAATTACTTTTAAGTCTCATCATAACTCCACCTGACTCACTCTCCCCACTGTTCCTTCTACACTCTACTAGTTCTCCCTCTAAAACCAGTCTTTTCATTCTGCCATTGAACCATTTCAAGAAATGGTTCTCAAGTTTGCATTTGGCATACATTTTGTAATTCCTGAATCCATTAATAATTGTCACAATAGGGAGAGGGGTAGATTATTACTGAAATTTTATGGATGGAAGTCATCGTGCCACAGGGAATTGTCTGGCCAAATAGTATTTGGTCAATAACATAAGGCTAAGAAACAATGCCTGACTGTCCTTGCCCTAACTAACAGGGACATCAAAACAGCATCTCTGAAGATCTGCAAGCCTCATTCAAATCCAAACTGAGCAACCTTTCCTACCACTACATTTTCACACTTTTTGTGGTGGGTTTTTTTTCTTTTGGTGCAGGGGATTGATCTCAGACCCTCATGAGTAGTAAATACAAAGCACATTATAAACTTAGCTAAACCCCAGCTCCTTGTACCAAATACAGTTTTTATGTATTTAATATCCAATTGTCTTGAAGACGTTAATAACCATCTTTATAATCCCCTACACCTATAATGAGGTCAAATGAAGGAATTTAAGTCAATCATCAGAGGAAAGTAATAATCACAGAGTCTGATTTTTTTTTAATTTCACCAAGATCAAATACTTGCTCACTACTTAGCAGTTACAACTATAATCCAAGGCACTGGAGTTGTGTGTGTTTGGGGGAGCATAGATAAGAAAACACTCTTATTACATGGTACAATACCTAATACACAGAGGAAGGGGTGGAGAGGCAGGGAGGGTTTTAAAAGGTTGAGTACTGTGTCAGCTACTGACCATTTGATTAGCTGGAAGAATGTGAAAGAACCTTGCAAAAGCAGACTATGTCAAAATAACGCTTTTCATGGAATTGGCACAGTAAGCAAGTTGAGCAGTATTTGTGGAGAGCAGGAATAATGACATTGAAACAACCCCTAGCTTACATTAAAATGACTAACTTCCATGTGTAGGAAGGGGGAACTCTCAGTTAAAGGAAAATCATGGGAAGATTCTTTGGTCTTCATTCAGATGCACAATCACTTTCCCCAGTTGGGTTTGATGGCTCAAGACTGTAATCCTATCACTCTAGTGCTTAAGCAGGAAGATTATAGAGAGCTGGAGATTGGCAGAGATATGTGATACTGGCTCTTAAAAATGAAAACAGGCAGGCATGGTGGTGCAGGCCAGTATTCCAGACCAGCACTTTGGAAGCTGAGGCAGGAGTAACAGGAGTTGGAAACCAGAGAGAGGGTCTGTCAACAACAAAAAGTAAAATAAAAAATACAGCTCAAGTGTACTTCCTTATCCTTTTTCAAAGAATTCAAATCTCTCAAAGTTAAATAGTATTTCCCCACTCTCATAATGCAGGAAATTATAAAATTCCTGATTACCTTCACCTGTCAAATAGGAGCATAGGTTGGGGATATAGCTCAGTTAGTGGAGTACCTGCCTAGTATTAGTAAACCCTGAGTTTGATACCCAACACTGCATAAACCCTGCATGGCAACCACACACCTCTGTAATCCCAGCATATAGTAAAAGGAGGTTTAAGGTAATATTCAACTACACAATGGCTACAGCCTAGCCTGGAATAAAGTAAAACTATGTCTCAAAAAAAAAAAACCCAAATTACTACTACCAAAAAGTAGGAACCCTCTAAAAAAAGACACTGGACAAACAGAGCATATGAAAAATAAGTGTTTAAAAAGTAGACAGGGCATTTCAATTTAAAGGTGGATCTTTGTGAGTTCAAGGCCAGGCTGGTCTATAAAACAGGAAGGACAGTCAGGGCTACAGAGAGAGACCCTGTCTCAAACAAGTGAGAAATAAAGTCAAGTCATATTAAAAATCAACTTTATGACTGAGTTTTGAACAAAAGAGTATCTAAAAAGTGGAGTGGAGAGATAAAACTAGTGACTGTCAAGAATGATAGCAGATGCCTATTTCCATTATTACCTAAAATAAGATGTTAATTTCATAATCAGATAAAATTATAAAGCATAATACCTCTGAAAGAAAGCTTTTCATCAACTATTAAATTACAGTTTAAGTGTTTTAAAAAAGAGCTTTAATGTTCTGAAAATTTATACCAGATGAAGAAAGTATCACCGTATTTGATAATAGACTCTTTTCCAAATTTAGCTTATACCACTGGCCTGCTTTCAAAATGATGTTTTGTCTCAGATTCTAACAAAGCGTATATGAAGACTAATTTTGAACTCATCTTAATTTTTTTAACCTTGTATTCCTATTACCTAGTACAATACCTAATACACAATCATCCTAGTACATAACAGACATTTACTACATAACTAAATTTTAAATTAAGCACAACTCAAAATATTCAAGATAGAATTAGACTGTGATAGACTGATGAAGTAGGTTATGCTAGAATTAATCAAGTAATTCTCTAGGGGTAATTCCCTACCTAGGAACTTTTTGGGAACTACTTCTCTTTAAACCAGGACAGGCAAACTAGGATCAAACTAAATCCAACCTCTTGTTTTGTTTTTGTTGTTGTTGTTGTTCGGCCTACAAGCTAAGAATGAACCCAACACAAAATGGCTTGCAATTGATTTGCGAGGTAACTTTGACTTAAAATTTCCAATTAAGCAAAATACTACATTATACTACCAAACCAAATTCCATTTTTTCTCTTTAGACCTGAATTATACTTAACTGTGTCTATTTACATTTTTATTTCAACATACAATTTAATGTACTTAATTTTACCTCTTGGCCCACAAATTTCAAACTATTTAATAACTCACCTTTTACAGAAAAAAAAAATTAGCCAATCTTTCCTTTGACCTGAGTTATCAAGGAGAGCACT